>NC_090737.1:135684919-135687419 GCF_036898095.1 Palaemon carinicauda
ATAACTCAGTTGTTAAACAAACCAATATAAATATAGCACCTGAAATTTCTTTTAGGCCTAGGCTTAACTTGATTTCTCTCCCCAGTCAGGCTGGGTGAGTATCAACACAGTTGATCACCTGAACAAATAATGATAATCAAATATGTATATAACACAGGTAATAAACAAACAAACATATAAATATAGCTCCTGAAATTTCTTTTAGGCCTAGTCTTAACTTGATTTCTCTCCCCAGTCAGGCTAGGTTAGTAACAACACAGTTGATCACATGAACAATTAATGATAACCAAATAAGTAAATAACTCAGTCAATAAACAAACAAACGGATATAAATGTAGCTTCTGAAATATCTTTTAGGCCTAGTCTTAACCTGATTTCACTCGCCAGTCAGGCTGGGTTAGCAACAGCAGTGGATCACACGAACAATTAAGTTCAAGAGAAGCCGTGTTTCTTCGCCTTAACTTATGTGGTATAAAAATTCATTTGCTGTTCTCTTTGGAATTTTTATTTATATATTATACTTTATCTTTAAGCATTGTCTTGTATTTTTTTTATTCCTAAATATTTGTCTTTTGTTTTGTGTAAGTTTACCGTGCATTTTGTAACCTTTCTTACTTTGTTCAAATAAGACTATATATAGATGTTGATAATAATAATAATAATAATAATAATAATAATAATAATAATAATAATAATAATAATAATAATAACCTGTTTTCTAATCAATTTTTGCCGAAAACCTTTTTATTATAGACATGTCTGAGGTGTTTGTCTTGCAGTAAACTAACTGATGATGATGATGATGATGATATATATATATATATATATATATATATATATATATATATATATATATTAATTTGTTTATATATATAAACAAATTAATATATATACATACACACATATATATGAATATAAATATACAGACATGTGCATATATATATATATATATATATATATATATATATATATATATATATATACATACATACATACATACATACATACATTATAGTCCTTATAAACCCAAAGCTCTCCCTTAGCCTATACATCAGTTGCAAGCGCATATACACAGCCATCACCAGGTGGGTTGAAAACCAAGCCCCACTAGGCGCATTCCACATGTCATGTGTTTTTGAGGTTTCAATGTATTCTTACACCTGTTACCTGGCCGAAGATGCGATGCTTATGGCTACACTCATGAGATGGGCTGCCAAAAACTGGACGGAACAGAATTATGAATTACTGTTCGTTTTGAATTCCGAGCATTCGTGGACTTAATCAATAGGCCTACTTGGGACTCGTTGTAACTCACTGTTGATCTGTTGTGATATACAAGTTAGGCATATATATATATATATATATATATATATATATATATATATATATATATATATATATATACGTCATATGTGTGTGTGTTTGTGTCTTTTCAATATGATACTTAGAATATTTTTAGAAGCTGATATTGTATTTAAAAACATTTTAATATAGGTTCATGTTTTTCTAGATATGACACTAATAATATTTTGAAAAAGAGGATATTGTATTTAAAAATATTTAAATATAGATTAGTGTTTTTAATTTGATAATCATATTTTGAAAAAGAAATTGATATTGTATTAAGAAAATTAAATTAACTACTTTGATATAGATTATTCCCCTGACATGAGAATACTTATTACGTGTGTTAACATTAAGTCTGGTCTATTTTTGGATGGGTAACCGGAAGTCCACGAATGCCAAAGTATATTTAAACTGGTTGAAACAGGCATTTGTCATATAAAGTTAATGAATATTTTAACATTGGGATAAAGTTAAATTAACTGAGTTATTTATAGTTTTTAGTGAATATTAGAAATTATAATATTAAAATGAATATATATCTTTGTTAATTTTTTTCAAAGGACAAGACTATATATATATATATATATATATATATATATATATATATATATATATATATATGTGTGTGTGTGTGTATATATTATGTATATTATATATACATATATATATATATATATATATATATATATATATATATATTATATATATATATATATCTTTGGTACTATCGAGTTTATGACATTTCTACAATCTGACAATAATAGAGAGGAACAAAGTATCAAAATTATCATTATCAGTAAAATGTTAAAATTATCATCAGTAAAATGTTTAAATTATCATCAGTAAAATATTAGAATCATTACTATTATTGAAATCATTAAAACGAAAGACGTTTAAATCATAAAGATAAAATATATATATCACTCTTAAAATGCCAAGTTCTTTTTAGTTAATCCATAAAAAAATGCTACAAAAAATTCTAGACTTTTCGAAATCGCCTGCCGGACTTTGTCACGAGATGTGTGACGTCATCAGGCGATCTACAGTATGCACGGCTAAGAAGTTTGGCAGACTGACTTGGACATTTCTAAAGACCCTCTCGATTGGCAGCACTGGTAAACGCGTAAAACTATTATCTCTAGTGATGTCTATT
>NC_090737.1:135692419-135694919 GCF_036898095.1 Palaemon carinicauda
TGTTGTGGTATTATGGTGTTCTTTGGAATAGTACCACCCATAATATAAAACATATAAAGATCTTCTTTGGAATAGTACCACCCATAATATAAAACATATAAAGATCTCCTTTGGAATAGTACCACCCATAATATAAAACATATAAAGATCTTCTTTGGAATAGTACCACCCATAATATAAAACATATAAATAAGAGACTAACATGTAGTATCGAATAGTCTGCTTGCAATTCTTTATATTGCAAATCTTGATATTTATTTGAATTAATACTGCATATTGTCCATACGTTCGTTGTAGAACGCTTCGAATCTAGCAAGAATCTTGCCACAGGGGCAGCCCGTAAAACCATATGATTCCTATAGATACGGATGGAAGTTACGTCTGAATTGTATATGTATTGAGTTTTTCTAAATTTATCGATTAAATTTAATACAATTAGTAACTTTTGGCGGAATTTAGGCGTGGATGGAAATAAGGAAACCAGAACGGAAGTAAAATTAGGCGATTTAACGGTAGGCCTATTCTCCTTTACGGTGACTATAGTTATGGTACCAATCTAGGATTGGTCCAGGCAATTAATCTTGTATCCTGGCATGGATTTGTTAAGCTTACTCTGGATTTGCTATTTTCCTTTGGTAAATCAAAATGACTCAAATTAGACCTAATTGTTATCAAAATTTGGTCAACATTCCCAACATTGTCTTTCATTAGACCTATCTTGCTATGCTATTCAAATTACAATTTAGAACAAGCCGGTTTTATTTTCCTGTTAGGAAAGGTTGGTAAAAGAAGAATGATAGCAACAGCTAGCTAGAATGGTAAAGAATAGTTGGAAAGTTAACTTTACTAATAGTAAGAGTAATGGTAAGCGTGGTATAGCCACAATTTTATTTATATAAAGGTACACTTTTCTTGTTATAGTTTATAAAGTTAGCATAGTATAATAACGTCTTATATTTCTTTTACATTTTGTGTTCTGGTATTCTTGGCTACCGGGCGTAGTATATTTTTTATGCAAAAGTTTAGTTCTTCTGTTGATTAATGCTGTGTTTCTTGCACACACACGCACACACACACACACACACACACACACACACACACACAACACATATATATATATATATATATATATATATATATATATATATATATATATATATAAAGTATATATATGTATATATACATCTCCTGATAGAGGAAATAGTGGGTTTGAGTCCGAATTACTAGTGGGTTCCTTTTATTATTATTATTATTATTATGATTATTATCATTATTATCATTATTATTATTATTATTATTATTATTATTATTAGCCAACCTACAACCCTAGCTGGAAAAACAGAATGTTATAAACCCAAGGGCTCCAACAAGGAAAAATAGCCCAGTAAGGAAAATAAAATAAAACAAGATTTTTCATATCTATAAACGATAGTAAAACTTGTGTCAGCCTGTTCAACGTAAAAACATTGTTCCCAAGTCATCAGCAGCCATTGCCTGGCCCTCCTTGGTCCTAGCTTGGGTGGAGAGGGGGCCACGGCGCTCAGCCTCTAGGCCCTAGGGCATTGTCCTACTATATAGGGCAATGCCACTGTCCCTTGCCCCTGCCATTCATGAGAGGCCTTTAAACCTTTAAACGGACACTGCCACCTTTGAAATTCTCAAGCGTTCAATATCTATTCTAAAACATGTGTCAAGCCTTGAATTAGTCATAACTTATTTATACTCGGAGTTAATCTCTTTTGTTTACCCATCACAGCTCTTCCTAGAGCCTTTTGGCATTCACGATGCATATCTATATTTACACGAGTTTTGTTTATTTACAAGTGTCAGCTGGTTTGTGAGCTAGCCTCATGCGTCAGGGTAAAGCCGCAAGAAGGAGACTTTAGACCTAATCTACGTGACGTCACTTTTCTTTGAAGAAGGTAACCGGGTAGGAATATGTTAACCGTTACATAAGAACACTTAACTTCCTATATGTCTTCGGTTTAATCTCTCTCTCTCTCTCTCTCTCTCTCTCTCTCTCTCTCTCTCTCTCTCTCTCTCTCTCTCTCTCTCCTTGATGATCAATTATGATTGAATACTCAGTGAAAAATCATGGTTTGAAAAATTGCAAATTCACTAAATACCTCACAATTCTTATATATAAGAATCTTTTCAACATAGGCGTGATGCAAAGGTTATGGAGGAAATCTCTCTCTCTCTCTCTCTCTCTCTCTCTCTCTCTCTCTTCCCTTGATGATCAGATCATACATATAAGAATCTTTTCAACATAGCCTTTATGCCAAGGTTATGGAAGAAATCTCTCTCTCTCTCTCTCTCTCTCTCTCTCTCTCTCTCTCTCTCTCTCTCTCTCTCCTAGATGATCAATTATATTAAAGTACTTAGTGAAAAATTGCAAATTCACTACACACTTCACAAATCATATACAGTATATAAGAATCTTTTCAACATAGCCGTGATGCAAAGGTTATGAAGGAAATTCTCTCTCTCTCTCTCTCTC
>NC_090737.1:135699919-135704919 GCF_036898095.1 Palaemon carinicauda
CACGCTATAGTACTAACGGGAGGTAGATCTCACGCTATAGTGTGGTAGACCTCACGCTATAGTAGCACCGATTTTTATATGTAATTTCAGGCGATTTGATTTCCAAATTTTACTTAACCTGGCCATTGTCTGATTTTGTTTTTTTCTTAATCTCACTAAACTTTAATTCTAAAGACCCTGTATTGGAGATCATAGCTCCTAAATACTTAAATGATTCTACCTCATTAATCATTTCTCCTTCTAATGATATTTCATCTTCCGTTGCATACTCCGTTCTCTTCATCTGTCTTTCTCTAAGAACTCCTATTAACTTTTTCTTTAATAAAGAATATTTGAGTCTTTGGTCAATATCAATACTTGTTAATATTTACCAGAATTTATATATTTTCATATTTATTAACAATTCATATTATATATATATATATATATATATATATATTATATGTATATATATATAATATATATATATATATATATATATATATATATATATGTATATATATATATATATATATATATATATATATTATATATATATATATAGTATATATATATATATACATATATATATATATATATATATATATATATATATATATATATATATATATTATATATATATATATATATATATATATATATATACAATTATCTCTTGGAAACAAACAAATTACATACTTAAAAGTATGTAGGCTATATATTCTACATCACAACCAAACAATCAGTCCATGATCTGAACCATAGGCCTAACTGTATTAGGCTAAGACTAAACTTCAGGAACTATAAAACCACAATATAACTAGCGTGATTGCAATTTAATATATAAAAGCTATGGCAAAATGTCATAATAACATACTGTACTTCTTGTACTTGCGAGAAAGAATATATCGTCTTTGGAATATTTCATTGTTTGGAAATTGTTATTTTCGATTGTTTGTCGAGGAATTTTTCAGGATTCAGTACGCTAATTTGACAATACAGATTATCAAAATATAATTCTATGAGGGGGTAAATTAAGTTTGATAGCAATATAAAACAATAAAAAGGTGTTCGTTTAGATATTAAAACACCGAAGTGTAAAGACCTACGAAACTTTTTACTTTTGTCTCTGATTAAATACCAAAAGAGGGACGTTTTCTATCATGCTATTTCACTAAGAGAAACCACTTTCTATATTTCATCCCTAACTAATGTAATTTCTTTTATTTGCATTTCTCCCTTGCCTCTTAGTTTTTCATGTATTCAATATATGTTCAGAGTAAGAAACGTGATGTTACAGAATACGTATTTGTATCCTACGTTATCTTTGTTTATAAGAATCACTATTATATTCCGGAAATTACTAGAAACTTATGTACACAGGAGCTATCCTGTTTGTAGAACTTATAGGATATCTATGGGAGGTAGGGTACATGTCAAAAATATACTTCAGAACTCTGCTAAAAGGATGGCCATGGGCAGTGCCATAGCTTATAAATATATAAATATCATAGTGGATTATGAAGTATGAAAGGAATTAAATATATCATATTTTTTTCGCAGGAAACAGTGTTTAAAAAAACGGTCAAGAGGAGAGCGTGTAGGATGTGTCAGAATCCTTTTTAATTTTTTTGAAATATTCGCTTAAAAACAATCGATATAGAAAGTCATTGACAAAAAATGCTTTGGTGAATACAATAATATCTGATCAACTATTTGAGATAGTGATAATAATAAAAAGACATGGATATTATTATTACTATTATATCAAGCTGAGATACAACACTACATGGAAAAGCAGGATGTTATAAGCCCAAGGGCTCCAACAGGGAAAAAGTAGTCCAGTGAGGAAAGGAAATGATTAAACTAAAAATGGAGTAATGAAAAATTAGAATATCTTAAAGAACAGTAACATTATCAAGATAGACCTTTCAGATAAAACTATAAAAAAATCAAATAAAAAAACATATACATATACCAAGAGGAAGAGAAATAAGATAGAACAGTGTGCCTGAATTTACCCCTTAAGCAAGAGAACCCTACCCCCCAAGACAATGGAAGATGATGGTATAGAGGCTATGGCACTACCCAAGACTAGAGAACAATGGTTTGATTTTGGAGCGTCCTTCTCCTAGAAGAGCTGCTTACCATAGTTAAAGAGTCTCTTCTACCCTTACTAAGAGGAAAGTAGCCACTGAACAATTACAGCATGGAAGTATTGTTTAGGAATTTCAGTATTGTCAGGTGTATGAGGACAGAGGAAACTGTGGAGTAGAACAAGTCAGACTATATGATGTATGTGTGGGCAAAGAAAAATTAGTCGTTGCCAGAGAGAGAGAGAGAGAGAGAGAGAGAGAGAGAGAGAGAGAGAGAGAGAGAGAGAGAGAGAGAGAGAGAGATCCAATGTACTACTGTCTGGCCTGTCAAAGCACCCAATAACTCTCTAGTGGTAGTATCTCAATGGGTGGCCGGTGCCATGGCCAACCTACTACATATAAAGGTAGAGTTGAAAATGTATGAGGATATTTACTGACTGTACATTTGTAGTCTGAAATTACCTTAAACTAATATAGATAGGCCTACGTTCAGTAAAAACCACGAAAAACTTCGGAGTTATAGTTGATATAGAGCTATTTATAACAAATCAAATTTCAAACAGAGAAATACGAACAATTCTACATAGGATATATAATATTCATGAAGAATTGGCCTAATTTTTATACATTGAAAAAAAGGACAAAAAGGTGAATTAAAAATCATAACACTACTTAAGTCCCTTCTCTCTGGTTACGGTTCTTTCCCTTTGCCTACACAGATACCGAATAGTCTGGTCTATTCTTTACAGATTCTCCTCTGTCCTCATACACCTGATAACACTGAGATTGCCAAACAGTTCTTCTTCACCCAAGGGGTTAACTACTGCACTGTAATTATTCAGTGGCTACTTTCCTCTTGGTAAGGGTAGAAGAGACTCTAGCTATGGTAAGCAGCTCTTCTAGGAGAAGGACACTCCAAAATCAAACCACTGTTCTCTAATCTTGGGTAGTGCCATAGCCTCTGTACCATGGTCTTCCACTGTCTTGGGTTAGAGTTCTCTTGCTTGAGGGTACACTTGGGCACATTTCTATCTAGTTTCTCTTCCTCTTGTTTTGTTAAAGTTTTTTATAGTTTATATAGGAAATATTTGTTTTAATGTTGTTACTATTCTTAAAATATTTTAATTTTCCTTATTTCCTTTCCTCTCTGGGCTATTTTCCATGTTGGGGCCTCTGGGCTTATAGCATCCTGCTTTTCCAACTAGGGTTGTAGCTTAGCATTTAATAATAATAATAATAATAATAATAATAATAATAATAATAATAATAATAATAATAATAATCAACTCGTTTAAATTGACATTATTATTACCTCTGATGTAATGATAGAATTAAGCAACTTATGTTCTAATTACATACATAAAGGAAACTCATAGGTTTAAAGGTTCCTTATGAATGGCAGAGGTAAGGGACAGGATAATGCTATTTTTCCCTGTTGGAGCCCTTGGGCTTATAGCATCCTGTTTTTCCAACTATGGTTGTAGCTTAGATGATAATATAATAATAATAATAATAATAATAATAATAATAATAATAATAATAATAATAATAATAATAATGATAATAATAACAACAACAATAATAATAATAATAATAATAATAATAATAATAATAATAATAATAATAATAACAGACTGATTTTTATAGTTTATATGTTTATATATATAATATTTATTTTTAATGTTGCTACTCTTCTTAGAATATTTTATTTGTCCTTGTTTCGTTTCCTCTCTGGGCTATTTCCCCTGTTGGAGGCCCTGGCCATAAATTATAGCATCCTGCTTTTCCATCTAGGGTTGTAGCTTAGCAAATAATAATAATAATAATAATAATAATAATAATAATAATAATAATAATAATAATAATAATAATAATAACATAACTAGGCCGTGGGATAAAATATCCAGAAAAATACTTTGAAATCTTAAGAAAACATTGAAAGAGCTATTTTGCGCTACTTTTTAGACTCAATGAAGTGGGTGCACTCTATAAATTCAAAATAACTAATAAGAAGAAAGCGACTAAGGTCAAAGTATCGAGAGAGAGAGAGAGAGAGAGAGAGAGAGAGAGAGAGAGAGAGAGAGAGAGAGAGAGAGAGAGAGAGAGAGAGAGATGAGGTAATGATAAAGGGGACACATATTGGTTTTACTTTACGACCCAAGGTCTATCTATATAATATATACCTTTCCACGACCAGTTTCGTTCCATGGGATCAGAGCAGTAGAAAATAATTTAATTGTTATTTTTGAGAAATTCGAATGCTCAGGAATGGATTTAAGCCCATAAACCAAAAACGTTTTGGAGATTAAAAAAAATATTAATCTCCGGAACTGGATTAGAAATTGACCGTTTTGTAAACATTGCAATGGTGTGTTCAGGAACATTTTGTATTAACAAATTCTATATTCTTGTCCTTTGAAGATCTTATATTAATGGCTTTTATACAACGTTATTGATATGTGATTACAATTTTTCTTTCTTGATTGTTATCAAGAAAAAAAATTCATTATGATATCGTTACAATCTTTAACTGGCTTCTAAAGATGGCAACATTTCAGAAAGACACGGATGACATTTGAGCTCATTACGTCGTTCTTGAGCGTGCACTGCGATTAATATTATTGATTGATGCTTATTTAACGAAAATTAACGTCATTCATAATGCCAGCCACGAAATAATAATAATAAAAGAGTACTTAATAGAGCGCGTAACGAGATATACGTAATTGAAAAACTGGTAACTGCCCTCCAGGTGTTCGACTGCACGCCGAGATAACTCTTCTGGAAGTTCAGCGTTCAGCCAGTGTTGCCAGATATGGGGATTTATTCCTAGATTTGGGGATTTTGGGTGTCTGATGGGGATATTCTGTACAAATTTCTATGAAGAAACAAATATGAGTAAACCTTTGTTTTTGCAATTAGTAT
>NC_090737.1:135712419-135719919 GCF_036898095.1 Palaemon carinicauda
GCGTACACTAGCTTGATAATATACTCTAGAAGTTTTATTCCAGCTGGGACCAAGTTGTGGAATGATCTTAATGGGGTAGTTGAATCAATAAAACTTCGAAAGTTCAAACTTGCAGGAAATGTTTTTTATGTTGAACAGGCTGACATAATTCCTTTTATAGTTTATATATGAAATATCTGTTTCATTGTTGTTACTGTGATTAAAATATTTTATTTTAATTGTTCATTACTTCTTACTTATATTGTTTATTTATATCTCTATTTCCTTTCCTCACTGGACTATTTTTCCCTGTTGGAGCCCTTGGGCTTCTAGCATCTTGCTTTTCCAGCTAGGGTTGTAGCTTATCTAGTAGTAGTAATAATAATAATAATGATGATGATAATAATAATAATGATAATAATAATAATAAAGGGTATCTTATGGCAATAAACGATGAAGATACACAGTCTTTACAGGTTTGTACAGTGCATATGTTTGTGCGAATGTGTCCCTACCTCCTGTAGTACAAAATTCGCTTTACAATTCATTGCCCGAACAAGAAAATTAAGTGTATTTGATCTGGGCAAAATCTGGAATGGAGGTTGGACAAGGAAAGCTGTACGATTTCGGCCAATAAACTCTGATCATCTGTGGGGCCAGGTGCAAAATTTCGAGCTATAAACGGAAGTGTAACACCTGGAGTTACAATTTCTGTGGGGATACCTTAACGTGGTGAAAGGGTTTGTGTATCGCCATGATCAGCAAAGTTGTACTAGTCAGGGTTACCCATAGTAGGTTGGTTTACTGTGAGCGATCAGGTAAAAGTCTCTCACTATCACCAATCCGTACTGGCCAGCATGGTTATGAAAACTGGCCAAACTCTAGACAGTAATAAGGACATGTCTGAAGCTTTTGTCCTGCTGTGGACTGGAAACAGATGTATTTACTGTTATATATATATATATATATATATATATATATATATATATATATATATATATATATGTATATATATATATATATATATATATATATATATATATATATATATATATATATATATATATATATATATACACACACATTATGGTCTTCCACTGTCTTGAGTTAGAGTTCTCTTGCTTGAGGTACACTCGGGCACACTATTCTATCTATATAATTTCTCTTCCTTTTGTCTTGCTAAAGTTTTTATAGTTTATATAGGAAATATTTATTTTAATGTTACTGTTCTTGAAATATTTTATTTTTCCTTATTTCCTTTCCTCATTGAGCTATTTTCCCTGTTAGGGCCCCTTGGCTTATAGCATCCTGCTTTTCTAACTAGGGTTGTAGCTTAGCAAGTAATACTAACACTAATAATAATAATAGTAATAATTATAATAATATATGGATATATATGTGTGTGTGTATGTATGTGTGTGTTTGTGTTTATCTTGTTTATCCTTTTGATTAATCAATTATTTTTAATGTGTCACACAGCCCTACGCTGGTACTTGCAAATGCTTCTTATGAAGATACACAGACATAACTACTGCCAGTTTTACTAACTTATAAGTCTCTTGTCCCTTTATCTGTTAAGAGTGGCATTAATGGCTTTAGAGCCAAAATCCCTGATAGTGCAACGAGAAAGCCACACATTGATTAAATAGTTACGTAATCTCAATTAAAAGATAGTCTTCAAAGATGAAGATAGAGAAAAATACATATTAAAAGATGATCTTCCAAAGTGATGATAGAGAAAAATACATTGGTCCAACACAAGCCTGTTCAATACATGGTTAATAAACCAGAATTAGAACAATTTGATAGGAAAGATTGCTTATGGAAATTCTAAAACAAGTTAGTGGAGAGCCTCTATATGGCTGTGGTACTATCCCAGGTAAGACGTTGTTAATAGTTTATATAGGATATATCTGTTTTGACGTTGTTACTGTTTTTAGAATGATTCATTGTTAATTTATTCTCATCATTTATTTATTTCCTTATTTACTTTCCTCACTGGGCTATTTTTCCCTATTGGAGCCCTTGGGCTTATAGTATCTTGCTTTTCAAACTGGGGTTGTAGCTTGGCTAATAATAATAATAATAATAATAATAATAATAATAATAATAATAATAATAATAATAATAATAATAAGAGAACGCATGTTTCATTTCGGAGTGTACTACTTCTAGAAGAGTTACTTACCTGAGCAAAATTCCTTTCCTAAGATATTAATATTAATTGCTTATTACTTCTCTTGTAGTTTATTAATTTTCTTATTTCCTTTCCTCACTGGGCTATTTTCCCTGTTGAAGCCCTTGGGCTTATAGCTTCCTGCTTTTCCAACTAGTTTTGTTGCTTAGCTAGTAATAATAATGATATTAAAGTGTTCCTTCAGACAAAATAATTCTAAACCAGGACAATAGAGAGCAATTGTACAGAGGCTGTGGCACTGTCGCAGGCAAAAGATCATTTGTTTCATTTCTGAGTGTCCTCCAAGAAGAGTTACTTACCCAAGCTAAATTCGTTTCTACCCATATAATCAAACCATTGTTCTCTAGTCCTTGATAGTGCCATAGCCTCTGTACCATGGTCTTTCACTGTCTTGGGTTAGAGTTCTCTTACTTGAGGGAACACTCGGGCACGCTGTTCTATTTTGTTTCTCTTCCTCTTTTTTTATGAAGTTTTTATAGTTTATATAAGATAGATCTAATTTCATGTTGTTAATGATCTAGATATTTTATTTTGATTGTTATTACTTATCTTTTAGTTTATTTATTTCCTTGTTTCCTCTCCTCACTGGGCTATTTTTCCCGGTTGGAGCCCTTGATGTTATAAGCATTAGGCTTTTCCAATTAGGGTTGTAGCTTAGTTAGTAGAAGTAGTAGTAATAACATTATAATAATAATAATAATAATAATAATAAGAAGAAGAAGAAGAAGAAGAAGAAGCTTTACGCTAGCTACTTACCTAAGTAGAGTTAGATTTAGTAGGCTTACTGTTATTAGATGTGTGAGGAAAAGGAGAATGTGTCTGAAATGTGCAAAACTATTCATAGTATATGTAGGCAGAATAAAAGCTATACTTGAAAAGGCTGCAACATCAAGCTGTCTGGTTAGTTTTTAGCTAGTGCTAGCGGAAAGCACAAGATATAACCATCTTGAATAAAATAACTGATCTATATTTTTCTAGTAAAGAAAAAGAATAAAACAGAGAGAAAACGTGACATAAAAGAGATTAGTTTTTTAACTGTTCCACATGATTTGTGTACCCAAGAAAACACTCAAGCGACTGATGAGTCAATGACCGGGCAAATTTTAATGTAAGATTTATTATAATTATTTTTATACTTCGCTTGAGGGTACACACGGGTATACTATTCTCTCTAATTTCTCTTCCTCTTGTTTTGTTAAAGTTTTTGTAGTTTATATAGGAATTATTTATTTTAATGTTGTTACTGTTCTTAAAATATTTTTATCCTTGTTTCCTTTCCTCACTGGGCTATTTTCCCTGTTGGGGCCTCTGGGCTTATAGCATCCTGCTTTTCCAACTATGGTTGTAGCTTAGTAAGTAAGTAAGTAATAATAATAATAATAATAATAATAATAATAATAATAATAATAATAATAATAATAATAATAATAATATAATAATAATAATGATAATAATTAATGATACAATGATAATAATAATAATAATAATGATGATGATGATGATGATAATAATAATAATAATAATGATAATAATAATAATAATAATAATAATAATAATAATAATAATAAATATAAGATGTTCACTTTCAGCTTGAACAGTGGTGTTCATACCTTGAAGAATTGAAATATTTATGGTGCCATGTTCCTTTATTGGGGGCTAGAAGCGCCACCTAATCTTTATAAAAAAAAAAAATGTCGCCTGGCTTACCTTATTACAACTGTGATATCTTAGTTTTATGATTTTTTTTATATCTTAAACCATACTCATACTATTGAAAGGTAAATTCTTTTAGCATCTTGCATTTTCAACTAGGGTTGTAGCTTGGCTAATAATAATGATATTAATGATAATAATAACAATAATAATGATAATGATTATGTTAATAATAATAATAATAAATAGTATATTAATAATAATAATAATAGTAGTATTAATGATAATAATAATGATAATAATAATGATAATGATAATAATAATGATAATAATAATAATAATGACAACAACAACAACAACAACCATTTTACCTCGCCTTGATTCTTGATCTTAGCAGTTTTCAGATTCCACGTTCGCTGACTCTTCAAAAGTTTCACAATGATTCAACCAAGTGTGATTCGTTCTTCATCGACATTATGATTCATGTTTCGGTAGAGCGAGTCTTATTTATATGTACGTGATTCACATTGTAGAAGTGACTACTATACTCTCACTAGAAGATGCTGACCAATGAATTAGATATTTATTCAAATTAGATTTTCTGGAGGGATCTGTTATTACTACTACTACTACTACTACTACTACTACTACTACTACTACTACTACTACTACTACTACTACTATTATTATTATTATTATTATTATTATTACTAATACTACTACTACTAGCTAAGTAACAACCCTGGTTGGAAAAGCAAGATGCTATAAGCCCAAGGGCTCCAATAGGGAAAAATAACCCAGTGAGGAAAGGAAATAAGGAAATAAATAAACGATATGAGTAATGAACAATTAAAATAAAATATTTTATAAACACTAACAACATTAAAACATATATTTCACATATAAACTATAAAAGGACTTATGTCAGCCTATTCAACATAAAATCATTTGCTGCAACTTTGAACTTTTGAAGTTCTACTGACTCAACTACCCGATTAGGAAGATCATTCCACAACATGGTGCATAAGAAATTGGTTTGATGTTAGATCCAAACATAGATTTATTTTTTTTTTTTTCAACTCCACGAGTCGAGTTTTTATTCCAGTTATGTGAATAGGATTATGCCTTATATCTGTACTAATTTCGATGATAATTATACTCTAAGTAGGGAGACTGGAATGCTATGCTGCGTGAATGGGCTACTTAGAAAGTTAATTCATTCTGTATCTCACAACGGCAGGATTTTCATTCTTAAAAAAGACATTCTTATTTTATTTCTTTATTATTTCCTTCAATGATTGTTATTCCAAACGATAAAATTGTTAGATTTGATCAAGGGTTTTACAATTATTCACTATACTTATTAACACTGAGTTTTCTGTTTCACCGCTAAGATTGTTATTTTTAATGACGAAATTGTTATAATTACGAGATTTATTTTTATTTATGAGATTGAAATATTCAATCACAAGATTGTTGTCTATCTAAAGACATTTTTTCCTCTTTTAGCAGTCATGTTTTTGTTCTTTGTGTGTAAGTCATGTTATTTGGTATGTCTTCTTTAAACAGCTTCTCTAGTAAAGACTCGCTTATATATATATATATATATATATATATATATATATATATATATATATATATATGTTTATACATATATATATATATATATATATATATATATATATATACATATATTTATACATATATATATATATATATATATATATATATATATATATATATATATATATAAATATATATATATATATATATATATATATATATATATATATATATATATATATATATACATACATATATATATTTATATAAACACACACACACACACATATATATATATATACATATATATATGCATATGTATATATATGCATATGCATATGTATATATATATGCATATGCATATGTATATATATAAGCCTATATATGCATCTATATATATATATATATATATATATATATATATATATATATATATATATATGTATATGCATATTTATATATATAGGCCTCTATATATATATATATATATATATATATATATATATATATATATATATATATGTATATGCATATTTATATATATAGGCCTCTATATATATATATATATATATATATATATATATATATATATATATATATATATATATATATATTACTTCGAAAAGGCATCCATATCCTCGCTATTAATTTAACATTAGCTATGTGACCACAGCTTTGATCTTTCAGTTTAGAAAAGATCATAATTATCAGTTGGCTTTCAGCAGAAAACTCACTCACCCAGATTGCCCGGAGTATCTCTTCGGACGGGGTCTCTTAAGACTATCAATCATAGCCCCCCCACCCCCCACCCCTCACCCTAAATCATCAGATTCTTCTGGGATGAATGATTATTGTGTTTTATAAAGCTCAACAGGTCTGTTGTACTGAATAGGCTTTTGTTTATCGACATGAACATAATAACTTTCTTTACTACAACTTTCACTCTTCTGAATGCTGTAGTATTACTAACTGAATTTTCTCTCCATTCAATTATACTTTTAATTATGCAAATAAAGTTAGAAGAAATGTAGTTTCAGTATCGTATTATTATTATTGTTATTATTATTATTAATAGCTAAGCTACAACCCTAGTTGGAAAAGCAAGATGCTATAAGCCCAAGGGCTCCAACATTGAAAAATAGCCCAGCGAGTAAAGGAAATAAGGAAATAAATAAACGATATGGGACGTAATGAAAATTTTGAAATAAAATGTTTTAAAAAATATTAACATTAAAACAGATATTTGATATATAAACTATAAAATGACTTGTATAAGCTTTTAACAGTGTATTGGATGTTTACGACATGCACATAATCTTTATATGAGCATTGGTTATTATTTCACATTTTCATGAGGCATCTTTAAATATCTGATTGATTAGAAATTACTCTCTCTCTCTCTCTCTCTCTCTCTCTCTCTCTCTCTCTCTCTCTCTCTCTCTCTGGAGTTACCATCGGTTTGGTTAAACTTTTAATCGAAAAACACATATTTATGAGAGAGAGAGAGAGAGAGAGAGAGAGAGAGAGAGAGAGAGAGAGAGAGAGAGAGAGAGAGAGAGAGAGAGAGAGAGTTTTTAAACAGCTCTATCGTAGGAAATTCGTGACCGCTTCTAATGTAATATTACGTTATGTGGGTTTGAATTTTGGTAGTGGTAGTTTGGAGGTCGGCCTCTGCTTGCTTTTCACATGGTTTAGCTTCCTCTGCTTCTAGGTGGTACAAAAAACTGCGTATGCATACACACGCACACACACACATATATATATGTGTGTATGTGTGTATATGTTTATATATATATATAATACTGTATATGGATATATATATATATATATATATATATATATATATATATATATATATACATATATATATGTATATATATATATTTATATTTATATATGTATATTATATAATTAATAATGACACTACAGTTAACAGATATATTATATATATATATATATATATATATATATATATATATATATAAATATATATATATATATATATATATATATATAAATATATATATATATACATACATACATATATATATATATATATATATATATATATATATATATAATATATCTGTATACTGTAGTGCCATTAT
>NC_090737.1:135732650-135750150 GCF_036898095.1 Palaemon carinicauda
CACAGTTTGTATAACATACGGGAAAGAAAGTGTATTTACAATATTTAGAATTTTCTATTTAGCACCCAAACCTCTTTAAAGAGATATTGGTCTTGATGTTTAAAAGCAAAACTAAATGCCAATTCTGTTGTGGTATTTTGATGTTCTTTGGAATAGTATCACAAATAATATAAAACATTATACAACTAAGCGACCAATATGTAGTATAGAATAGTCGGCTTGCAATTCCTTATATTGCAAATCATGATATTTATCTGAATTAATACGGCATATTGTCTGTACACAAGCTCGTTCATTGTAGAACGCCTTGCATATAGCAGGACACGGGGTCTTGCACAGGGACACCCCGTAAAACCATATGACTCCTATAGATACGGATGGAAGTTAAGTCTGAATTGTATATGTATTGAGTTTTTCTAAATTTATTGATTGTTTTATGCGAATAGTAACTTATGGCGGAATTTAGGTGTGGCATGGAAATAAGGAGACCAGAACGGAAGTAAAACAGGCGATTTAACGATAAGCATATTCTCCTATACGGTGACTGACTATAGTTATGTTACCAATCTAGGATTGGTCCAGGCAATTAATTTTGTATCCTGGCATGGATTTGTTTAGCTTACTCTGGATTTGCTATTTTCCTTTGGTAAGTTAAAATGAATCAAATTAGACCTAATTGTTATCAAAATTTGGACATTCCAACATTGTCTTTCATTAGACCTATCTTGCTATGCTATTCAAATTACAATTTAGAGCAAGCCGATTTTATTTTCCTGTTAGGAAAGGTTTGTGTAAGAATAATAAGAACAGTTAGCTAGCTAACATTGTAAAGAATAGTTGGGAAAGTTAACTATACTATTAGTAAGAGTAATGCCAAGCGTGGTATAGCCACAATTTTATTTATATAAAGGTACATTTTCCTTGTTATAGTCTATAAAGTTAACATAGTGCAATATTTTTTTTTATATATATATTTCTTTTACATTTTGTTCTCTGGTATTCTTGGCTACTGGCGTAGTATTTTTTTATCCAAAGGTTGATCCTTTTGGGTTTTGCAAAATAGGAGTTAGTAAGTTTTTTTTAGTTCTTCTGTATATTAATGTTGTTTCTTGCATATATATATATATATATATATATATGTATATATATATATATATATATATACATATATATATATATATATATATATACATCTGATAGAGGAAATAGCGGGTTTGAGTCCGAATTACTTGTGGGTTCCTTTTATTATTATTATTATTATTATTATTATTATTATTATTATTATTATTAGCCAAGCTACAACCCTAGTTGGAAAAGCAAGATGCTATAAGCCCAAGGGCTCCAATAGGGAAAAATATCCAGGTGAGGAAAGGAAATAAGGAAATAAATAAATGATGAGAACAAGTTAACAATAAATCATTTTAAAACAGTAACAACGTTAAAACAGATATATCCTATATAAACTATTAACAACGTCAAAACAGATATGTCCTATATAAACTATTAACGCCAAAAACAGATATGTCATATATAAACGATAAAAAAGACTTATGCCAGCCTGGTCATATGAACTGTATGAGAAGTAATGAACAATTAAAATAAAATATTTTAAGAACAGTAACAGCAATAAAACAAGATCTTTTATTATAAACTATAAAAGGACATATAATAATAGCCTTTTAAACGAGTAAGATATTTGCTGCAACTTTGAACTTTTGAAGTTCTACCAATTTAACTACCCGATTAGGAAGATCATTCCACAACTTGGTCACAGCTGAAATAAAACTTCCAGAATACTGTGTAGTATTGAGCCTCATGATGAAGAAGGCCTGACTATTAGAATTAACGTCCCTGGCTGGTGAACGCCAGACTGGGGTTCGAGTCCCTCTCAAACTTGTTAGTTCCTTTGGTCGCTGCAACCTCGCCATCCTTGTGAAGTAAGGATGGAGTATTTTGGGGAGCCTATAGGTCTATCTACTGAGTCATCAGCAGCCATTTCCTGGCCCTCCTTGGTCCTAGCTTGAGTGGAGAGGGGGTTTGGGCGCTGATCATATGTATATATGGTCAGTCTTTTGTCCTACTCGAATGGGCAATGCCACTGTCACTTGCCCCTGCCATTCATGAGTGGCCTTTAAACCTTTAAACGGACACTGCCACCTTTGAAATGCTCAAGCGTTCAATATCTATTCTAAAACATGTGTCAAGCCCTGAATTAGTCATAACTTATTTATACTCAGAGGTAATCTCTTTTGTTTACCCATCACAGCTCTTCCTAGAGCCTTTTGGCATTCACGATGCATATCTATATTTACACGAGTTTTGTTTATTTACAAGTGTCAGCTGGTTTGTGAGCTAGTCTCATGCGTCAGGGTAAAGCCGCAAGAAGGACACTTTAGACCTAATCTACGTGACGTCACTTTTTTTGGAAGAGGGTAACCGGGTAGGAATACGTTAACCGTTCCATAAGAACACTTAACTTCCTATATGTCTTCGGTTTAATCTCTCTCTCCCTCTCTCTCTCTCTCTCTCTCTCTCTCTCTCTCTCTCTCTCTCCTTGATGATCAATTATGATTGAATATTCGGTGAAAAATCATGGTTTGAAAAATTGCAAATTTAGTACAGACCTAACAAATCACATATATATGGATATTTTCAAAATAACCGTCATGCCTATATTATTGACTCTCTCTCTCTCTCTCTCTCTCTCTCTCTCTCTCTCTCTCTCTCTGATGATCAGATCATACATATAAGAATCTTTTCAACATAGCCTTTATGCCAAGGTTATGGAGGAAAGCTCTCTCTCTCTCTCTCTCTCTCTCTCTCTCTCTCTCTCTCTCTCTCTGATGATCAGATCATACATAGAAGAATCTTTTCAACATAGCCTTTATGCCAAGGTTATGGAGGAAAGCTCTCTCCCTCTCTCTCTCTCTCTCTCTCTCTCTCTCTCTCTCTCTCTCTCTCTCTGATGATCAGATCATACATAGAAGAATCTTTTCAACATAGCCTTTATGCCAAGGTTATGGAGGAAAGCTCTCTCTCTCTCTCTCTCTCTCTCTCTCTCTCTCTCAAATACATTTTTTTATCGTGATCAAGCCCAAAAGAAAAGAAAGGAAACCTTTCTCACGTGATTGATTGGTCTTCAATGCTGACGCCATAGGTCTAGATCCTGATGAGGGTGTGGGGGAGGACACTAACTCGAGCAAGTGAAAAGCGTTGGTACACCCACGGACAGTTCTTCATTATTATAGTAGGACTCAGGACCCAGGGGATCCTGGTAGGACTCAAGACCTACAGAAAGGTAGGTAGGTAGGTAATAGAACGATCTGCAAACCTTTAGAAATCAATAAATAAAATGTGTTTTTATTAATTTACATTATATTTTAGTAAATTAATTAAATAAAATGTGTATTTCAAAGCATTTTTCTATATACCCTTTACAAAATATATAAAAGGGTACAAAAGGGTACAGAACCTAACAAACCCACCTAACCTAACCTAGTAGTTCCCAGGTTACAACCCCTAGCCGGGGGCAAGCCCCCGGACCCCCGTCCCAGGTCACAAACCTTCCCAGGTCACAACCCCTAGCCAAGGTTCTACCTGCAAATATATCATTATTATTATTATTATTATTATTATTATTATTATTATTATTATTATTATTATTATTATTAGTAATAATAATAATAATAATAATAATAATAATAATATTATTATTAGCCGAGCTACAACCCCAGTTGGAAAAGCAAGATGCTAGTAATAATAATAATAATAATAATAATAATAATAATAATAATATTATTATTATTAGCCGAGCTACAACCCCAGTTGGAAAAGCAAGATGCTATAAGCCCAAGGGCTCCAATGGGGAAAAATAGCCCAGTGAGGAAGGGAAATAAGGAAATAAATAAATGATGAGAACAAGTTAACATTAAATCATTCTAGAACAGTAACAACGTCAAAACAGATATGTCCTATATAAACTATTAACAACGTCAAAAACAGATATGTCATATATAAACTATAAAAAGACTCATGTCAGTCTGGTCAACATAAAAAATCTTGCTCCAACTTTGAACTTTTGAAGTTCTACTGATTCAACCACCCGATTAGGAAGATCATTCCTAAAAACATAAAAATAACGTATTTTAATAAAAACACATATTATTTATCGATTTCTAAGGGTTTGCAGTGATACTGTAGGGGATTTTGGTCATTTTCAAGGGGATTCCAGTAATTCGAGGCCCCGCAGGACTGCAGGCCACGGTTCTTGCCTATCTTCCTCTTGTTTTTGTTTTTTTTAATAGAAAACGTTTATTTCAGTGTTGTTGCTGTTCTTAAAATATTTAATTTTCTCTTTGTTTCCTTTCCTCACTGAGCTATTTTCCCTATTGGAGCCCCTGGGCTCGTAGCATCCTGCTTTTCCAATTAGGGTTGTAGTTAGACAAGTAATAATAATAATGATAATGATAATAATAATACATACATATATACATACATACATACATACATATACCAAGGCACTTCCCCCAATTTTATTTTTTCTTTGTTTCCTTTCCTCACTGTGCTATTTTCGCTGTTGGAGCCCCTGGGCTTATAGCGTCCTGCTTTTCCAACTAGGATTGTAGCTTAGCAAGTAATAATAATAATGATAATAATAATAATACATACATACATACATACATACATACAATATACCAAGGCACTTCCCCCAATTTTATTTTTTCTTTGTTTCCTTTCCTCACTGTACTATTTTCGCTGCCGGAGCGACTGGGCTTATAGCGTCCTGCTTTTCCAACTAGGGCTGTAGCTTAGCAAGTAATAATAATAATAATAATAATAATAATAATAATAATAATAATAATAATAATAATAATAATAATAATAATAATGAAAGGCAGACAGTATATAAAGAAAGAGTCTATCTGTAGGTCTTTGTAGGACCCATGACCCACTTAAATGGGTCCTGGTAGGACCAGAATGGAGTGGCAGTCCATAAGCGCTTGGACCCACCAGGATTAGTAGACCCACAATGGGACCCACAAGGTATCAAGGAGGTTTATCGGGTTAAAGTCGTACTGTTTTGACCATTTAGTTCCAGGAAAGACAAATTATTGGCGTATTAAACACTAGGAAAGTCGTTCTCTGGTAGGACACCGATAATCCCAATAATCCTGGGTTTTCTTTCAGTTGTCACAGTAGGCTGAGTTTACGCGCGGCCATCAGTGACCAACGGCTTACGGGAATCTCATTAGAAAGGGTTGCGGCAGGGACTTATACCCGTAATCTAATTACATGTTTAATTTGTTTGTGTATTCAAGATCGCTTTCGTAAAATCTATTTATATTCTTTCATTAGCCCCACACACTCACCACACACACACACACAATACGCACACGCACACAAGATGGCTTTAGACTGGAAACTTAGTTAAAGTAGGTACTGTGCTTGGGTAGGGCAGAAACTATCGGAGGATTAATACCTTTCCTCCAAGGGTATGGATATCTCTCTTTGTTAATAATTCTCTCTCTCTCTCTCTCTCTCTCTCTCTCTCTCTCTCTCTCTCTCATATACACCAATGGTGTGGACTTCTTAATTACCTTTACCCAAAGTCCAACCGAAGCCCTTGTTTCTTTTCTGTTAATCCCATATCCTGTTTCCTAAATTCAAACTCATCTGGAATTATTGACAACTTAGGAGTCTTATTGTTCTGTATAAATACGATATCATTGTACATTTGTCTTTTTCCTTTCTTGGCTTAATACATACACACACATATCATATCATACACACATATACCAAGGCACTTCCCCCAATTTTGGGGGGTAGCCGACATCAAACAAATGAAACAGAAAAGGGGACCTTTCTTCTCTACGTTCCTCCCAGCCTGACAAGGGACTCAACATTATTTACCACAGATAAAACTTCATAATGCTGAATCCTCTACTGCTGCTGACTCCGCGGTCTTCCAAGGCGCCAGAGGAAGCAGCAGGGCCTACCGGAACTGCGTCACAATCGCTCGCCATTCATTCCTATTTCTAGCAAGCTCTCTTGCCTCTCTCACATCTATCCTCCTATCACCCAGAGCTTCCTTCACACCATCCATCCACCCAAACCTTGGCCTTCCTCTTGTACTTCTCCCATCAACTCTTGCATTCATCACCTTCTTTAGCAGACAGCCATTTTTCATTCTTTAAACATGGCCAAACCACCTCAACACATTCATATCCACTCTAGCTGCTAACTCATTTGTTACACCCGTTCTCACCCTCACTACTTTGTTCCTAACCCTATCTACTCGAGACACACCAGCCATACTCCTTAGACATTTCATCTTAAACGCATTCAATTTCTGTCTCTCCGTCACTTTCATTCCCCACAACTCCGATCCATACATCACAGTTGGTACAATCCCTTTCTCATACAGAACTCTCTTTACATTCGTGCCCAACCCTCTAGTTTTTACAACTCACTTAACTGCCCCTAACACTTTGCATCCTTCGTTCACTCTTTGACATACATCTGCTTCCACTCCACCATTTGCTGCAACAACAGACCCCAAGTACTGATCTACCTCCTTAAATAACTCTCCCTTCACCATGACATTCAACCTCGCACCACCCTCCCTTATCGTACATCTCATAACCATACTCTTACCCACATTAACTCTCAACTTCCTTCTCTCACACACCCTTCCAAATTCTGTCACTAGTCGGCCAAGCTTCTCTTCTGTGTCTGCAACCAGTACGGTATCATCCGCAAACAACAACTGATTTACCTCCCATTCATGGTCATTATCGTCTACCAATATCAATCCTCGTCCCAGCACTGGAGCATTCACCTCTCTCCCCACTCTATCAACATACAAGTTAAACAACCACAGCGACATCACACATCCCTGTCTCAGCCCCACTCTCATCGGAAACCAATCGCTCACTTCATTTCCTATCCTAACACATGCTTTACTACCCTTGTAGAAACTTTTCACTGCTTGCAACAGCCTTCCACCAACTCCATATAACCTCATCACATTCCACATTGCTTCCCTATCAACTCTATCATACGCTCTCTCCAGATCCATAAACGCAACATACACCTCCTTACCTTTTGCTAAATATTTCCCGCATATCTGCCTAACTGTAAAAATCTGATTCATACAACCCCTACCTCTTCTAAAACCACCCTGTACTTCTAAGATTGCATTCTCTGTTTTATCCTTAATCAGTACTCTACCATACACTTTTCCCACCACACTCAACAAACTAATACCCCTGGAATTACAACACTCATGCGTATCTCCCTTACCCTTACATAGTGGTACAATACATGCGCAAACCCAATCTACTGGTACCATTGACAACACAAAACACATATTGAACAATCTCACCAACCATTCAAGTACAGTCACACCCCATTCCTTCAACATCTCAGCTCTCATACCATCCATACCAGATGCTTTTCCTACTCTCGTTTCATCTAGTGCTCTCCTCACTTCCTCTATCGTAATCTCTCTCTCATTCTCATCTCCCATCACTGGCACCTCAACACCTGGAACAGCAATTATATCTGCCTCCCTATTATTCTCAACATTCAGTAAACTTTCAAAATATTCCGCCCACATATACAGTATATGTATACATATATACTGTATATATGCATATATATATATATATATATATATATATATATATATATACATACATATATATATATATATATATATATATATATATATATATATATATATATATATATATATATATATATATTATATATATATATATATATATATATATATATATATGCATATATATATGCATATATATACAATTATCTCCTAGAAACAAATTAATTACATGCTTAAAAGTATGGAAGGTTGGAAGGTTGTTGGTGGAAGGTTGTTGCAAGCAGTGAAAAGTTTCTACAAAGGTAGTAAAGCATGTGTTAGAATAGGAAATGAAGTGAGCGATTGGTTTCCGGTGAGAGTGGGGCTGAGGCAGGGATGTGTGATGTCGCCGTGGCTGTTTAACTTGTATGTTGATGGAGTGGTGAGAGAGGTGAATGCTCGAGTGCTTGGACGGGGATTAAAACTGGTAGGCGAGAATGATAATGAATGGGAGGTAAATCAGTTGTTGTTTGCGGATGATACTGTACTGGTAGCAGACACAGAAGAGAAGCTTGACCGACTAGTGACAGAATTTGGAAGGGTGTGTGAGAGAAGGAAGTTGAGAGTTAATGTGGGTAAGAGTAAGGTTATGAGATGTACGAGAAGGGAAGGTGGTGCAAGGTTGAATGTCATGTTGAATGGAGAGTTACTTGAGGAGGTGGCTCAGTTTAAGTACTTGGGGTCTGTTGTTGCAGCAAATGGTGGAGTGGAAGCAGATGTACGTCAGCGAGTGAATGAAGGTTGCAAAGTGTTGGGGTCAGTTAAGGGAGTAGTAAAAAATAGAGGGTTGGGCATGAATGTAAAGAGAGTTCTATATGAGAAAGTGATTGTACCAGCTGTGATGTATGGATCAGAGTTATGGGGAATGAAAGTGATGGAGGGACAGAGACTGAATGTGTTTGAGATGAAGTGTCTGAGGAGTATGGCTGGTGTATCTCGAGTAGATAGGGTTAGGAACGAAGTGGTGAGGGTGAGAACGGGTGTAAGAAATGAGTTAGCGGCTAGAGTGGATATGAATGTGTTGAGGTGGTTTGGCCATGTTGAGAGAATGGAAAATGGCTGTCTGCTAAAGAAGGTGATGAATGCAAGAGTTGATGGGAGAAGTACAAGAGGAAGGCCAAGGTTTGGGTGGATGGATTGTGTGAAGAAAGCTCTGGGTGATAGTAGGATAGATGTGAGAGAGGCAAGAGAGCGTGCTAGAAATAGGAATGAATGGCGAGCGATTGTGACGCAGTTCTGGTAGGCCCTGCTGCTTCCTCCGGTGCCTTAGATGACCGCGGAGGTAGCAGCAGTAGGGGATTCAGCATTATAAAGCTTCATCTGTGGTGGATAATGTGGGAGGGTGGACTGTGGCACCCTAGCAGTACCAGCTGAACTCGGCTGAGTCCCTGGTTAGGCTGGAGGAACGTAGAGAGTAGAGGTCCCCTTTTTTGTTTTGTTTCTTGTTGATGTCGGCTACCCCCCAAAATTGGGGGAAGTGCCTTTGGTATATGTATGTTAAAAGTATGTAGGCTATATATTCTACATCACAACCAAATAATCAGTCCATAATCTGAACTATAGGCCTAACTGTATTAGGCTAAGACTAAACTTCAGGAACCCTAACACCACAAAACCAGTAGAGTGATTGCAATTTAAAATATTAAAGCTATGGTAAAATGTCATAATAACATACTTCTTGTACTTACAAGAAAGAATATATTGTCTTTGGGATATCTCATTATTTGGAAATTGTTATTTTCGATTGTTTGCCGAGGAATTTTCAGGATTCAGTACGCTAGTTTGATAAGGCATATTACTAAGATATAATTTTTGAGGGGGTAAATTAAGTTTGATAGTAATATAAAACAATAAAAAGGTGTTCGTTTAGATTTTAAAACAACACCGAAGTGTAAGGACCTACGAAACTTTTACTTTATAGTCCCCAATTAAATCCCAAAGAGGAACGTTTTCTATCATACTATTTGACTAAAAGAAACCACTTTCTATATTTCATCCCCGACTATTGTAATTTCTTTGATTTGCATTTCTCCACTGCCTCTTAGTTTTTCATACATTCAATATATGTTCAGAGTACGAAACGTTGTTACAGAATACGTATTTATATCCTACGTTATCTTTGTTTATTATAATCACTATTATATTCCGTGAATTATTAGAAACTTATGTGCACAGGAGCTATCCTGTTTGTAAAACTTGTAGTATGTCTATGGGAGGTAGGCTACATGTCAAAAATATATTTCAAACTCTGCTAAAAGGATGACCATGGGCAGTGCCATGGCTTATAGAAATATCATTATTATAGTGGATTATGAAGTTTGAAGGGAATTAAATATATCATATTTTTTTCGCAGAAAACAGTGTTTAAGGAAAGGATATGTCAAAATCCTTTTAATTTTTTGAAAAATTCTATTAAAAACAATAGGTATAGAAAGTCATTGACAAAAAAATCCTTTGGTGAATAAAATAATATCTGATCAACCATTTGAAATAGTGATAATAATAAAAGGACCTGGATATTTATTTTAATATTGTTACTATTCCTAAAATGTTCTATTTTTCCTTATTTCCTTATTTCCTTTCCTCACTGGGCTATTTTCCCTGTTGGGGCCCCTGGGCTTATAGCATCCTGCTTTTCCAACTAGGGTTGTAGCTTAGCATTTAATAATAATAATAATAATAATAATAATAATATTATTACTATTATTACAAGCTCTGAGTTACAACCCTACTTGGAAAAGCAGGATGATATAATCCCAAAGACTCCAACAGGCAAAAATAGCCCCGTGAGGAAAGGAAATAAATAAACTGCAAGAGAAATAGAAAAAATCTTTTGGTGAATAATAATGTCTGATCAACAATTTGAAGTAGTGATAATAATAAAAGGACATGGATATCATCATTACTATTATTTCAAGCTAAGATACAACCCTTGGAAAAGCAGGATGTTATAAGCCTAAGAGCTCCAACAGGGAAAAAGTAGTCCAGTGAGGAAAGGAAACGAAAAACTGCTAGAGGAATAATGAAAAATTAAGATGAAATATCTTAAGAACAACAACATTATCAAAATAGACCTTTCAGATATAAACTATAAAAAATCAAATAAAACAAGAGGAAGAGAAATATGATAGAACAGTGTGCCTGATTGTACCCTCAAGCAAGAGAACTCTACCCCCAAGACAATGGAAGACGATGGTATAGAGGCTATGGTACTACCCAAGACTAGAGAACAGTGGTTTGATTTTGGAGTGTCCTTCTCCTAGAAGAGCTGCTTACCATAGCTAAAGAGTTTCTTCTACCCTTACCAAGAGTAAAGTGACCTCCAAACAATTACAGCATAGAAGTATTGTTTGGGAATTTCAGTGTTGTCAGATGTACGAGGACAGAGGAAAATGTGGATAGAACAGGTCAGACTATATGGTGTATGTGTAGTCAAAGAAAAAAATGAGTCGTTGCCAGAGAGAGAGAGAGAGAGAGAGAGAGAGAGAGAGAGAGAGAGAGAGATCCAATGTAGTAGTGTCTGGCCAGTCAAAGCCCCCAATAACTTTCTTGTGGTAGTATCTCAATGGGTGGCTGATGCCATGGCCAACCTACTACATATAAAGGTAGAGTTGAAAATGTATGAGGATATTACTGACTGTATATTTGCAGTCTGAAATTACCTTAAAATAATATAGATAGGCCTACATGCAGTTAAAACCACGAAAAACTATGGAGTTATAGTTGATGAAGAGCTATTTATAACAAATCAAATTTCAAACGGAGAAATACGAACACTTCTACATAGGATATATGATATTCATGAAGAAATACCTAATTTTTATACATTGAAAAAAGAACAAAAAGGTGAATTAAAAATCATAACACATGACTCAAAACATAACATAGGATGCTTTTAGCATAGGCCTACGATCAACCCGTTTAAATTGGCATTATTATTTCCTCTGATGTAATGATAGAATTAAGCAGCTTATATTCTAATTATATACATAAAGGAAACTCATAGGTCTAAAGATTCCTTATGAATGATAGAGGTAAGGAACAGGATAATGCTATTTTTCTCTGTTGGAGCCCTTGGGCTTATAGCATCCTGCTGTTCCAGCTAGGGTTGTAGCTTAGATGATAATAATAATAATAATAATAATAATAATAATAATAATAATAATAATAATAATAATAATAATAATAATAATAATAATAATAATAATAACAGACTGATTTTTATAGTTTACATAGGTGATATTTATTTTAATGTTACTCTTCTTAAGATATTTTAATTTGTCCTTGTTTCCTTTCCTCTCTGTTGGAGGCCCTGGGCTCATAACATCCTGCTTTTCCAACTAGGGTTGTGCTTAGCAAATAATAATAATAATAATAATAATAATAATAATAATAATAATAATAATAATAACAATAATAATAATAATAATAACAACATAATTAGGCCTTGGGATAAAATATCCAGAAAAATACTTTGAAATCTTAAGAAAACATTGAAAGAGCTATTTTGCGCTTCTTTTTAGACTTTATGAAGTGGGTGCACTCTATAAATATAAAATAACTAATGAGAGAGAGAGAGAGAGAGAGAGAGAGAGAGAGAGAGAGAGAGAGAGAGAGAGAGAGAGTAATGATAAAGGGGACACATATTGGTTTTACTTTACGAACCAATGTCTATCTATACAATATAATACCTTTTCCACGACCAGGTTCGTTCGATGGGATCAGAGCAGTAGAAATTAATCTAATTGTTATTTTTGTGAAATTCGAATGCTCAGAAATGGATTTACGCCCATAAACCTAAAACTTTTTGGAGATTAAAAATAATAATTAATCTCTGGAACTGGATTAGAAATGAACCGTTTTGTAAACATTGCAACTGGTGTGTCCAGGAACAGCTTGTATTAACAAATTCTGTATTCTTGTCTTTTGATCTTATATCAATGGCTTTTATACAACGTTATTGAAATGCGATGACAATTTTTCATTCTAGATTGTTATCAACAAGAACAAAAATTCATTATGAAATCGTTACAATCTTAAACTGGCCTCTAAAGATGGCAACATTTCTAAAAGACACGGATGACATTTGAGCTCATCACGTCGATCTTAGGCGAGCACTGCAATTAATATTATTGATTAATGCTTATTTAACGAAAATTAACGACATTCGTAATGCCACCCACGAAATAATATATAAAAAAGAACATTTAACAGAGCGCGTAACGAGATATGCGTAATTGAAAAACTGGTAACTGCCCTCTTCTGGAAGTTCAGCGTTCACGCAGTGTTGCCAGATATAGGGATTTATCCCTAGATTTGGGAATTTTGGATGTCTGATGGGGATATTTTGTACAAATTTCTGAGGAAACAAAGATGAGTAAACCTTTATATTGTTGCAATTAGTATGCTTGCACTTATATTATTATTATTATTATTATTATTATTATTATTATTATTATTATTATTATTATTAAATGCTACGCTACAACCCTGGTTGGAAAAGCAGGCTGCTATTAGCCCAGAGGCCCCAACAGGGAAAATAGCCCAGTGAGGAAAGGAAGCAAGGAAAAATAAAATATTTATAGAATAGTAACAACATTAAAATAAATATATCCTATATAAACTATAAATAACTTAGTAATTAAGTATAGTGAGTAATTTCTATACTAGCAAAGCCTACAGGATGAGAAGAAAGTATATTTGTGGAAATGGGGATTTTTGGGTTGTTTTGGGGATTTTTTAACATGAGTTCTGGGGATTTTTAGGCTAACCCATTACCTATCTGACAAGTAGACAACACTGGGCCGTTCAGTCTGAAATTGGATAGAGTGACGTGTGGTTGTGCTCAAGTTGCTTCCCGAGGGTGTTTGCCATTTTTCCGAAAAGCCCGAGGACCTTTGACGTAGTCACGTGGACTTAAAATATCCTTTAGATATGTCGGATAGATTTCATAGGTGAGTTATATTGGTGAAAAACATTTTATCCTTTGGAAATATGAGGGGGTAGTTAATATTAAAGATAACGTTTCTTATCAGTTTGTCACCAAAGTTACTTATGCTACCAATGTTTTTATTTACTAAATAGAAATAAATATTGCTGAATGCTTTCAGTATTGATATTCATGCAACATTTTGTAGGATCTCAAACTCTTGCAAAACTATGCCTAAGGATGAGAATAAAAAAAGTAGATTTTCACATAACTTTGTGTCAAATTGTCTTAAATATTTACAAGTTATGAAAATAGAATAAATATATTTTCATGCCTTGTGTATCTATACAAGATCATTATTATTATTTTAGGTGTACTACGCTTTTTAAATTTGATTTTCTTTGGTCAATAATAATAGGCCTAGCTGTGGTTATGCTGATTTGTAAGATGATTACTCTTATTTTTAGCAGATGCTTGTTTTATTCATCTGGTAAATATTAACACGAGTGTAATATTGAAATGTATTTATTATTACATTTATTGGTTGTTTTGTGTAATACTAAATGGCGTTATTTGATTATTAAACACCTGTTATTTAAAAACTCTCTCTCTCTCTCTCTCTCTCTCTCTCTCTCTCTCTCTCTCTCTCTCTCTCTCGTTAGTTTCTTTGGTCGCCGCAATCTCACCATCCTGGTGTGCCAAGGATTGCTGGATTGGGGAAGCCTATAGGTCTATCTGCTGAGTCACCAGCAGCCATTGTCTGGCCCTCTTTGGTCCTAGCTTGGGTGGAGAGGGGGCTTGAGCTCTGATCATATATATATATATATATATATATATATATATATATATATATATATATATATATATATATAGATATATAATCAATATCTAGGGGATTGTCCTGCTCGATAGGGCTATTTCACTGTCCCTTGCCTCTGCCATTCATGAGTGGCCTTTAAACCTTTAAATCATATGTTTACTGCTAATTTAATTGCATCACATAAAGACGGATTATTATTATTATTATTATTATTATTATTATTATCATTAGCTAAGCTACAACCCTAGTTAGAAAAGCAAGATGCTGTAAGCCCAAAAGCTCCAACAGGGCAAAATAGCCCAGTGAGGAAAGGAAATGAGGTAACAAATAAACAATATAAGAAGTAATGAAGAACTAAAATAAGATATTTTATTTCAAGTATTAGTTATGCAAAACATCAGGAAAAAAAATTAAAGACAGATATTAAATTTATTCTTTTCTGAAATGATTGTCTATCGGCCGGTTCTTGAAATCTCCCTTGACAACGGAGAGTATTTTTTTTTTCTCTCTTTTTCGTTTCTGAGTCCACTTATTGTTTATCATAGCGGGATCCGTGATCATAATTCCTTGCTTCGGAATTGATTATTATTATTATTATTATTATTATTATTATTATTATTATTATTATTATTATTATTATTACAGTATAAAAGTATAGATGTTTATACTGTATTTTTGCTGAATAAAAATATCAGTGTGCATAATATAAACTGGTTAAGTTGATATTCATAAGCCTCTACGCAAAAGTCTCTCTCTCTCTCTCTCTCTCTCTCTCTCTCTCAAGTTGTTATTTATAAGCCTCTACTCAAAAGTCTCTCTCTCTCTCTCTCTCTCTCTCTCTCAAGTTGTTATTTATAAGCCTCTATGCAAGTCTCTCTCTCTCTCTCTCTCTCTCTCTCTCTCTATATATATATATATATATATGTGTGTGTGTGTGTGTACACAGTATATAGTGTTATTTCTTCAGTTTCTCCTACATATTACAACCTATTTACCATTACATTTACATTGCAGTCAAGGCAAACGCCTAGGCCGATTTCACGTTTCAGAGGCAGGCAGGTAGATCCGTCACACACACACACACACACACACACACACACACACACGAAGCGTGATCAACGGTTACCGTCTACCGTCCAAAGGCTTGATGCTAACTCTATAAGTTATTTTCTTCCTCACGCCTGAACTCCTACTTCCTATCTTTTCTCTCGTGGGTTCGTATGTGATTGTATTTCTCTTTGGTTATATTAAAGACTTATTTCACTGTTTTTTTCAGTTGTATGATCTGGCGTGTGTAGAATTTATTAATGTTATTAATAGTGGTATTACAAGTCTCGCGTCGTGTTCACGATATAACAAATCTGGTTTTGATCTATTGTTATTTAGTCTCATTGTTATTATTATTATTATTATTATTATTATTATTATTATTATTATTATTATTATTATTATTATTATTATTATTATTCTCAATATAACAAATCTGGTTTTGATCTATTGTTATTTAGTCTCATTATTATTATTATTATTATTATTATTATTATTATTATTATTATTATTATTATTACTTGCTAAGCTACAACCATAGTTGGAAAAGCAGGATGCCATAAGCCCAGGGGCTCCAACAATGTAAATAGCCCAGTGAGGAAAGGAAACAAAGAAAAAATAAAAATTTTAAGAATAGTAACATCCAAATAAATATCTCCTATATAAACTATAAAAACTTTAATAAAACAAGAGGAAGAGAAATAAGATGGAATAGTGTGCCCGAGTGTACCTTCAAGCAAGAGAACTCTAACCCAAGACAGTGAAAGACTATGGTACAGAGGCTATGACATTACCATCACAGTACTTTTCTTATCTTCTATCTCTCTCTTCTTCGTAATTCTACCTTTTCATTGCCCTTTTCTTTTCCCCATTTATCGCTGCATCTCATTTCAACCCTCTTCGAAGAGCCGTTTATTTTAAGCGCTCACGAAATAGGACTTTAAACAGGTGTGGACTTTCAAAACGCACCTGGACTCAGGATTCGCACGTTTGCATGAAGCTATAATCGTATTTAGGGGTTTTTTTTTCTCCCAATTTGTGTTTTGTAAGCTACATTGTTATGATAATTGAATGTACGAGATATTAAGTTTTTAGAATTCAATTTATATTAGTTTATTCTAAATGCGTTGTATTTAGGTATGTATTAACTAGCTGCTCATTTTTTATTTTTTTTATTTTGGGTCTGCGCATTATACTTACGCAGGTGTATGCGACCTGTGAAAATGACGTCTAAATATTTAGATATGCACACACGCACGCACATATTCCACCCTTCTCACCCCCTCCCCCTTTCCTAACTACATCACGCTAGTTTAGGAAATTTTTGGGGAGAATTTGGTTGCAGTTCAGCAATATATATATATATATATATATATATATATATATATATATATATATATATATATATATATATATATATATATATATATATATATATATATATATATCCAGGAGCTTTCTATTTATTTTATAGGGAGGATTACAATATATATTAGAAATCACACTAACTTTATATACACATCGTAATGTTATTCACGAGCTGCTGATATGAATAACGGAACATTATCATCAAACAGTATCGTTAGGAAGCGAGCAAACCAACGCCCGCTTAGGCTATGTTGTAACGGTAACTTAGTAAAAGCAAGTGTTGTCATGTGTAAACCGCATTTGTTTTTAACCTAATACCAATCATTGCAATTACTACTAATACGCTAAACAATCTTAATAATTTGATATCTAGCGAACTCCTAAATCCTTATACCGAGTACTGACACGAGCCAATGTTGCTGAGCTCACCTGGTCAGACATCTACCACCCTCACAATGACTCCCCCCCCCCCCCCCCCCCGTTTCCTTCCGTTATCCCCTGATACTCTATTTACTCTCTGCTGCTTCGGAGGAAGCCCTTTATCCAGTTGGGGAAGTAGGGTGGGGACCTGGGGAAGGGTGATGGGGACTTCCGTTGTTTTCTAGTTGGGGTAGGGAAGGGCCGGAGGAAAAGGATATAGGAAAGGTGGGCTTTAGAGCGTCTCGGGGGTCTG
>NC_090737.1:135762650-135765150 GCF_036898095.1 Palaemon carinicauda
AGGCCATGGTACTACCTAAAACTAGAAAAAATAGTCAAGTGAGGAAAGAAAATAAGGAAACAGATAGTGGAAGACCATGGTACAGAGGCCATGGTACTACCTAAAACTAGAAAAAATAGTCAAGTGAGGAAAGAAAATAAGGAAACAGATAGTGGAAGACCATGGTACAGAGGCCATGGTACTACCTAAAACTAGAAAAAATAGTCAAGTGAGGAAAGAAAATAAGGAAACAGATAGTGGGAGACCACGGTACAGAGCCCATGGTGCTACCCAAAACTAGAAAAAATAGTCAAGTGAGGAAAGAAAATAAGGAAACAGATAGTGGAAGACCATGGAAGAGAGGCTCTGGCACTTCCTAAGACTAGAGAACAATGGTTTGATTTTGGAGTGTCCTTCTCCTAGAAGAGCTGCTTACCATAGCTAAAGAGTCTCTTCTACCCTTCATCATCATCATCATCATCTCCTACTCCTATTGGCGCAAAGGGTTTTACCAAGAGGAAAGTAGCCACTGAACAATTACAGTGCTGTAGTTAACCGAATTAACCCTTTGAGTGAAGAAGAAATGTTTCAGTTATTTTAGTGTTGTCGTGTGTATTAGGAAAGAGATTGGCACAGAAATCGCGTGGTGCCCGAGATGATAACTTTCTTAGAGATGTTATGATGTAAAGAAAATAATACTATATAATTTTCTTATATGGTTTATATGTGAAAGATCTATTTTAATGTTACTGTTATTAATTTTATTTTCATTACTTGTAGTTTATTTATTTATTTATTTCCTTTCCTCACTTGGCTATATTTCCTTGTTGGAGCCCTTGGGCTTAGAGCATCGTGCTTTTCCAACTAGGGTTGTAGCTTAGCTAGTAATAATGATAATAGTATACCTCGCCTCTGGGTGGTCTCCCCGGTCCTAGCAATTAGATATATGACCCAAATGCAGTAAATCTATTATTAAATTTAAAACTATGGATTTTAATAAGGGGGGGGGGGGGCTGGGGAGAAGACCTTTGTATCCACTGGCGTTGAAGTGTATGTCTGCAATCTTGAAGAAACTTAGAATTATGGGTGTCTTAAATTTCACTCTTTCTCGCCCTTTCTATTTTCTTCCGGCCTGGGCTACATAAAGACCATATATTGTAAGCTGCATTAATCTTTCCAGATACGCAAAATTCGTTGATCTTCGTTCTTTCTCAGAGAAAGGGAATAAGAGTTGGCGTTCACGTCCACATCCGTTTATTATGAATGTTTTCTTATTTTTTATTTGTGCTTTTATTTGTTGAGTTTATGTCTGCCATCTACTTTTTATTGTTAAGTTTTAATTTTTTTTTCTTTTTTTTTATTGCAATTTCATATCGGTGAAGTATATAACTGTTGCTATTTCCTTAGTCAGAAGGTACTCATTCTCGTTAACTCTCAGATTAGCAATTTCAAAATCAATTATAAAGTTTTTTTAATAATATTAAATGTTCCATTTTGCCAAAATCGCACAAGAATGATATCATCAAAGGTTTGCTTTATTTACATTCAGTTGCATTTATAATTGCAATATAGCAAGAGCAACATCGTAACTCAAAGCATTTTTTAAATAGCTCATTCATGCTTGAAATTAAGAAGACGAAGCCAAAATCACACAAGAATGATATCATGATTTATTTAAATTTAGTGTTATTTATAACTAAAATACTGGTCTGTAACATCGTAATTGAAAGCTGTTTTTTATAAGCAGCTCATTCACGCTTTAAATTAAGAAGACAAAGCTGGAAACGCCATGTTTTTTTAACAATATTATGTTCTCACCTGCCAAAATAGCACAAGAATGACACCATCAAAGATATGATTTATTTAGATTTAGTTACATTTATAATTGAAATACTGCACTGCAACATCGCAACTGAAAGCTGTTTGTAAACAGCTCATTCATGCTTGAAATTAAGAAGACGAAGCTGGAAACGCCATGTTTTTTTAACAATATTATGTTCTCACCTGCCAAAATAGCACAAGAATGACACCATCAAAGATATGATTTATTTAGATTTAGTTGCATTTATAACTGCAATACAGAAACATCGCTACTGAAAGCCTTTTTTTATAAGTAGCTCGTTCATGCTTGAAATTAAGAAGACGAAGCAAGCTACACTATTTTTTTCTTTTACAATTTTTTCCCACTTGCTAAAATCGCACAAGAATGATACCATCAATGATATGATTTATTTAAATTTAGTTGTATTTATAATTGAAATACTGCACTGCAACGTGGCAACTAAAAGCTTATTATGAACAGCTCGTTCACGCTTGAAATTAAGAAGACGAAGCAAGCTACACTAAGTTTTTTTTTTTTTACAATTTTTTCCCACTTGCTAAAATCGCACAAGAATGACACCATCAAAGATATGATTTATTTAAATTCAGTTGTATTTATAACTGAAGTACTGCACTGCAACATCGTAACTGAAGGTTTTTTTTTTTTATAAGTAGCTCATTCACGCTTGAAATTAAGAAG
>NC_090737.1:135780150-135783944 GCF_036898095.1 Palaemon carinicauda
TTGTAATAGGAAACGTTTAAATGTTTAAAGGCCGGCTGATGCATGGTTTCTGTCTGTAATAGGAAACGTTTAATGGTTTAAATGCCGCTGATGAATGGTTTCTGTTTGTAATGGGAAACGTTTAAATGTTTAAAGGCCGCTGATGCATGGTTTCTGTTTGTAATAGGAAACGTTTAATGGTTTAAAGGCCGCCTGATGAATGGTTTCTGTCTCTAATAGGAAACGTTTTAAAGGTTTAAAGGCCGCTGATGAATGGTTTCTGTCTCTAATAGGAAACGTTTAATGGTTTAAAGGCCACTGATGCATGGTTTCTGTTTGTAATAGGAAACGTTTAATGGTTTAAAGGCCGCTGATGCATGGTTTCTGTCTGTAATAGGAAACGTTTTAAAGGTTTAAAGGCCGCTGATGAATGGTTTCTGTCTCTAATAGGAAACGTATAATGGTTTAAAGGCCGCTGATGCATGGTTTCTATTTGTAATAGGAAACGTTTAATGGTTTAAATGCCGCTGATGCATGGTTTTCTGTTTGTAATAGGAAACGTTTAAATGTTTAAAGGCCGCTGATGCATGGTTTCTGTCTGTAATAGGAAACGTTTAATGGTTTAAATGCCGCTGATGCTGGTTCTGTTTGTAATAGGAAACGTTTAAATGTTTAAAGGCCGCTGATGAATGGTTTCTGTTTGTAATAGGAAACGTTTAATGGTTTAAAGGCCGCTGATGAATGGTTTCTGTCTCTAATAGGAAACTTTTAAAGGTTTAAAGGCCGCTGATGAATGGTTTCTGTCTCTGTTTTTGTTTGTAATAGGAAACGTTTAAATGTTTAAAGGCCGCTGATGAATGGTTTCTGTCTCTAATAGGAAACGTTTAATGGTTTAAATGCCGCTGATGAATGGTTTCTGTTTGTAATAGGAAACGTTTAAATGTTTAAAGGCCGCTGATGCATGGTTTCTGTTTGTAATAGGAAACGTTTAATGGTTTAAAGGCCGCTGATGAATGGTTTCTGTCTCTAATAGGAAACGTTTAAAGGTTTAAAGGCCGCTGATGAATGGTTTCTGTCTGTAATAGGAAACGTTTAATGGTTTAAAGGCCGCTGATGCATGGTTTCTGTTTGTAATAGGAAACGTTTAATGGTTTAAAGGCCGCTGATGAATGGTTTCTGTCTGTAATAGGAAACCTTTAAAGGTTTAAAGGCCGCTGATGAATGGTTTCTGTCTCTAATAGGAAATGTTTAAAGGTTTAAAGGCCGCTGATGAATGGTTTCTGTCTCTAATAGGAAACGTTTAAATGGTTAAAGGCCGCTGATGAATGGTTTCTGTTTGTAATAGGAAACGTTTAAAGGTTTAAAGGCCGCTGATGAATGGTTTCTGTCTGTAATAGGAAACGTTTAAAGGTTTAAAGGCCGCTGATGAATGGTTTCTGTCTCTAATAGGAAACGTTTAAAGGTTTAAAGGCCGCTGATGAATGGTTTCTGTCTCTAATAGGAAACGTTTAAATGTTTAAAGGCCGCTGATGAATGGTTTCTGTCTGTAATAGGAAACGTTTAAAGAACGCTGATGAATGGTTTCTGTCTGTAATAGGAAACGTTTAAAGACCGCTGATGAATGGTTTCTGTCTGTAATAGGAAACGTTTAAAGAACGCTGATGAATGGTTTCTGTCTGTAATAGGAAACGTTTAAAGACCGCTGATGAATGGTTTCTGTCTGTAATAGGAAACGTTTAAAGACCGCTGATGAATGGTTTCTGTCTGTAATAGGAAACGTTTAAAGAACGCTGATGAATGGTTTCTGTCTGTAATAGGAAACGTTTAAAGACCGCTGATGAATGGTTTCTGTCTGTAATAGGAAACGTTTAAAGACCGCTGATGAATGGTTTCTGTCTGTAATAGGAAACGTTTAAAGAACGCTGATGAATGGTTTCTGTCTGTAATAGGAAACGTTTAATGGTTTAAATGTCGCTGATGAATGGTTTCTGTCTGTAATAGGAAACGTTTAAAGAACGCTGATGAATGGTTTCTGTCTGTAATAGGAAACGTTTAAAGACCGCTGATGAATGGTTTCTGTCTGTAATAGGAAACGTTTAAAGACCGCTGATGAATGGTTTCTGTCTGTAATAGGAAACGTTTAAAGAACGCTGATTATTATTATTATTACTATCCAAGCTACAACCCTAGTTGGAAAAGCAAGATGCTATAAGCCCAGGGGCTCCAACAGGGAAAAATAGCCCAGTGAGGAAAGGAAATAAGGAAATAAATAAATGAAGAGAACAAATTAACAATAAATCATTCTAAAATAAGAAACAACGTCAAAACAGACATGTCATATAATAAACTATCAACATCAAAAACAAATATGTCATAAATAAACTATAAAAAACTATGTCCGCCTGGTCAACAAAAAAGCATTTGCTCCAACTTTGAACTTTTGAAGTTCTACTGATTCAACCACCCGATTAGGAAGATCATTCCACAACTTGGTCACAGCTGGAATAAAACTTCTAGAGTACTGCGTAGTATTGAGCCTCGTGATGGAGAAGGCCTGGCTATTAGAATTAACTGCCTGCCTAGTATTACGAACAGGATAGAATTGTCCAGGGAGATCTGAATGTAAAGGATGGTCAGAGTTGTGAAAAATCTTATGCAACATACATAATGAACTAATTGAACGACGGTGCCAGAGATTAATATCTAGATCAGGAATAAGAAATTTAATAGACCGTAAGTTTCTGTCCAACAAATTAAGATGAGAATCAGCAGCTGAAGACCAGACAGGAGAACAATACTCAAAACAAGGTAGAATGAAAGAATTAAAAAACTTCTTCAGAATAGATTGATCACCGAAAATCTTGAAAGACTTTCTCAATAAGCCTATTTTTTGTGAAATTGAAGAAGACACAGACCTTATATGTTTCTCAAAAGTAAATTTACTGTCGAGAATCACACCTAAAATTTTGAAAGAGTCATACATATTTAAAGAAACATTATCAATACTGAGATCCGGATGTTGAGGAACCACCGTCCTTGACCTACTTACAATCATACTTTGAGTTTTGTTAGGATTCAACTTCATACCCCATAATTTGCACCATGCACTAATTCTAGCTAAATCTCTATTAAGGGATTCACCAACCCTAGATCTACATTCAGGGGATGGAATTGATGCAAAGAGAGTAGCATCATCTGCATATGCAACAAGCTTGTTTTCTAGGCCAAACCACATGTCATGTGTATATAGTATGAAAAGTAATGGGCCAAGAACACTACCCTGTGGAACACCGGATATCACATTCCTATAATCACTATGGTGCCCATCAACAACAACTCTTTGAGATCTATTACTTAAAAAATCAATAATAATGCTAAGAAACGACCCACCCACTCCCAACTGTTTCAGTTTGAAAACAAGGGCCTCATGATTAACACGGTCAAAGGCAGCACTAAAATCAAGGCCAATCATACGAACTTCCCGACCACAATCAAGGGATTTCTGTACAGCATTGGAGATTGTAAGAAGGGCATCACATGCTCCAAGGCCTTTACGAAAACCAAATTGCAAACTAGGGAAGAGATGATTACCTTCAGCAAACCTATTAAGACGTTTTGCCAGAAGACGTTCAAAAACTTTAGATAATATGGGAGTTATGGAAATTGGGCGGTAATCAGTGGGACTTGAGCTACCGCAAACACATTTACATAGAGGAGTAACATTACCAATTCTCCAACTAGTGCTAAAAGCTCCTCTTCTTGCTAACTTGCGCAAAATAACAGATAACTTTGGAGCTAAGAAATCTGCTGTCTTT
>NC_090737.1:135796944-135811944 GCF_036898095.1 Palaemon carinicauda
TGCCACTGGGGTAGAAATCATGGGTGTGCAACCCCACAGCTTTCCTTCCTGCCACTGGGGTAGAAATCATGGGTGTGCAACCCCACAGCTTTCCTTCCTGCCACTGGGGTAGAAATCATGGGTGTGCAACCCCACAGCTTTCCTTCCTGCCACTGGGGTAGATATCATGGGTGTGCAACCCCACAGCTTTCCTTCCTGCCACTGGAGTAGAAGTCATGGGTGTGCAACCCCACAGCTTTCCTTCCTGCCACTGGGGTAGAAATCATGGGTGTGCAACCCCACAGCTTTCCTTCCTGCCACTGGGGTAGAAGTCATGGGTGTGCAACCCCACAGCTTTCCTTCCTGCCACTGGAGTAGAAGTCATGGGTGTGCAACCCCACAGAGAAATCATGGGTGTGCAACCCCACAGCTTTCCTTCCTGCCACTGGGGTAGAAATCATGGGTGTGCAACCCCACAGAGAAATCATGGGTGTGCAACCCCACAGCTTTCCTTCCTGCCACTGGGGTAGAAGTCATGGGTGTGCAACCCCACAGCTTTCCTTCCTGCCACTGGGGTAGAAGTCATGGGTGTGCAACCCCACAGCTTTCCTTCCTGCCACTGGGGTAGAAGTCATGGGTGTGCAACCCCACAGCTTTCCTTCCTGCCACTGGGGTAGAAGTCATGGGTGTGCAACCCCACAGCTTTCCTTCCTGCCACTGGGGTAGAAATCATGGGTGTGCAACCCCAAAGCTTTCCTTCCTGCCACTGGGGTAGAAGTCATGGGTGTGCAACCCCACAGCTTTCCTTCCTGCCACTGGGGTAGAAATCATGGGTGTGCAACCCCACAGCTTTCCTTCCTGCCACTGGGATAGAAGTCATGGGTGTGCAACCCCACAGCTTTCCTTCCTGCCACTGGGGTAGAAATCATGGGTGTGCAACCCCACAGAGAAATCATGGGTGTGCAACCCCACAGCTTTCCTTCCTGCCACTGGGGTAGAAGTCATGGGTGTGCAACCCCACAGCTTTCCTTCCTGCCACTGGGGTAGAAATCATGGGTGTGCAACCCCACAGAGGAATCATGGGTGTGCAACCCCACAGCTTTCCTTCCTGCCACTGGGGTAGAAATCATGGGTGTGCAACCCCACAGAGAAATCATGGGTGTGCAACCCCACAGCTTTCCTTCCTGCCACTGGGGTAGAAGTCATGGGTGTGCAACCCCACAGCTTTCCTTCCTGCCACTGGGGTAGAAGTCATGGGTGTGCAACCCCACAGCTTTCCTTCCTGCCACTGGGGTAGAAATCATGGGTGTGCAACCCCACAGAGAAATCATGGGTGTGCAACCCCACAGCTTTCCTTCCTGCCACTGGGGTAGAAGTCATGGGTGTGCAACCCCACAGCTTTCCTTCCTGCCACTGGGGTAGAAGTCATGGGTGTGCAACCCCACAGCTTTCCTTCCTGCCACTGGGGTAGAAGTCATGGGTGTGCAACCCCACAGAGGAATCATGGGTGTGCAACCCCACAGCTTTCCTTCCTGCCACTGGGGTAGAAATCATGGGTGTGCAACCCCACAGAGAAATCATGGGTGTGCAACCCCACAGCTTTCCTTCCTGCCACTGGGGTAGAAGTCATGGGTGTGCAACCCCACAGCTTTCCTTCCTGCCACTGGGGTAGAAGTCATGGGTGTGCAACCCCACAGCTTTCCTTCCTGCCACTGGGGTAGAAGTCATGGTTGTGCAACCCCACAGCTTTCCTTCCTGCCACTGGGGTAGAAATCATGGGTGTGCAACCCCACAGAAATCATGGGTGTGCAACCCCACAGCTTTCCTTCCTGCCACTGGGGTAGAAGTCATGGGTGTGCAACCCCACAGCTTTCCTTCCTGCCACTGGGGTAGAAATCATGGGTGTGCAACCCCACAGCTTTCCTTCCTGCCACTGGGGTAGAAATCATGGGTGTGCAACCCCACAGAGGAATCATGGGTGTGCAACCCCACAGCTTTCCTTCCTGCCACTGGGGTAGAAATCATGGGTGTGCAACCCCACAGAGAAATCATGGGTGTGCAACCCCACAGCTTTCCTTCCTGCCACTGGGGTAGAAGTCATGGGTGTGCAACCCCACAGCTTTCCTTCCTGCCACTGGGGTAGAAGTCATGGGTGTGCAACCCCACAGCTTTCCTTCCTGCCACTGGGGTAGAAGTCATGGTTGTGCAACCCCACAGCTTTCCTTCCTGCCACTGGGGTAGAAATCATGGGTGTGCAACCCCACAGAGAAATCATGGGTGTGCAACCCCACAGCTTTCCTTCCTGCCACTGGGGTAGAAGTCATGGGTGTGCAACCCCACAGCTTTCCTTCCTGCCACTGGGGTAGAAATCATGGGTGTGCAACCCCACAGCTTTCCTTCCTGCCACTGGGGTAGAAGTCATGGGTGTGCAACCCCACAGCTTTCCTTCCTGCCACTGGGGTAGAAGTCATGGGTGTGCAACCCCACAGCTTTCCTTCCTGCCACTGGGGTAGAAGTCATGGGTGTGCAACCCCACAGCTTTCCTTCCTGCCACTGGGGTAGAAGTCATGGGTGTGCAACTCCACAGCTTTCCTTCCTGCCACTGGGGTAGAAATCATGGGTGTGCAACCCCACAGAGAAATCATGGGTGTGCAACCCCACAGCTTTCCTTCCTACCACTGGGGTAGAAGTCATGGGTGTGCAACCCCACAGCTTTCCTTCCTGCCACTGGGGTAGAAGTCATGGTTGTGCAACCCCACAGCTTTCCTTCCTGCCACTGGGGTAGAAATCATGGGTGTGCAACCCCACAGAGAAATCATGGGTGTGCAACCCCACAGCTTTCCTTCCTGCCACTGGGGTAGAAATCATGGGTGTCCAACCCCACAGCTTTCCTTCCTGCCACTGGGGTAGAAGTCATGGGTGTGCAACCCCACACCATTCCTTCCTGCCACTGGGGTAGAAATCATGGGTGTGCAACCCCACAGCTTTCCTTCCTGCCACTGGGGTAGAAGTCATGGGTGTGCAACCCCACAGCTTTCCTTCCTGCCACTGGGGTAGAAATCATGGGTGTGCAACCCCACAGCTTTCCTTCCTGCCACTGGGGTAGAAATCATGGGTGTGCAACCCCACAGCTTTCCTTCCTGCCACTGGGGTAGAAGTCATGGGTGTGCAACCCCACAGCTTTCCTTCCTGCCACTGGGGTAGAAATCATGGGTGTGCAACCCCACAGCTTCCCTTCCTGCCACTGGGGTAGAAGTCATGGGTGTGCAACCCCACAGCTTTCCTTCCTGCCACTATGGTAGAAATCATGGGTGTGCAACCCCACAGCTTTCCTTCCTGCCACTGGGGTAGAAATCATGGGTGTGCAACCCCACAGCTTTCCTTCCTGCCACTATGGTAGAAATCATGGGTGTGCAACCCCACAGCTTTCCTTCCTGCCACTATGGTAGAAATCATGGGTGTGCAACCCCACAGCTTTCCTTCCTGCCACTGGGGTAGAAATCATGGGTGTGCAACCCCACAGCTTTCCTTCCTGCCACTGGGGTAGAAGTCATGGGTGTGCAACCCCACAGCTTTCCTTCCTGCCACTGGGGTAGAAATCATGGGTGTGCAACCCCACAGAGAAATCATGGGTGTGCAACCCCACAGCTTTCCTTCCTGCCACTATGGTAGAAATCATGGGTGTGCAACCCCACAGCTTTCCTTCCTGCCACTGGGGTAGAAGTCATGGGTGTGCAACCCCACAGCTTTCCTTCCTGCCACTGGGGTAGAAATCATGGGTGTGCAACCCCACAGAGAAATCATGGGTGTGCAACCCCACAGCTTTCCTTCCTGCCACTGGGGTAGAAATCATGGGTGTGCAACCCCACAGCTTTCCTTCCTGCCACTGGGGTAGAAGTCATGGGTGTGCAACCCCACAGCTTTCCTTCCTGCCACTGGGGTAGAAGTCATGGGTGTGCAACCCCACAGCTTTCCTTCCTGCCACTGGGGTAGAAGTCATGGGTGTGCAACCCCACAGAGAAATCATGGGTGTGCAACCCCACAGCTTTCCTTCCTGCCACTGGGGTAGAAATCATGGGTGTGCAACCCCACAGCTTTCCTTCCTGCCACTGGGGTAGAAGTCATGGGTGTGCAACCCCACAGCTTTCCTTCCTGCCACTGGAGTAGAAGTCATGGGTGTGCAACCCCACAGAGAAATCATGGGTGTGCAACCCCACAGCTTTCCTTCCTGCCACTGGGGTAGAAGTCATGGGTGTGCAACCCCACAGCTTTCCTTCCTGCCACTGGGGTAGAAATCATGGGTGTGCAACCCCACAGCTTTCCTTCCTGCCACTGGGGTAGAAGTCATGGGTGTGCAACCCCACAGAGAAATCATGGGTGTGCAACCCCACAGCTTTCCTTCCTGCCACTGGGGTAGAAGTCATGGGTGTGCAACCCCACAGCTTTCCTTCCTGCCACTGGGGTAGAAGTCATGGGTGTGCAACCCCACAGCTTTCCTTCCTGCCACTGGGGTAGAAGTCATGGGTGTGCAACCCCACAGCTTTCCTTCCTGCCACTGGGGTAGAAATCATGGGTGTGCAACCCCACAGAGAAATCATGGGTGTGCAACCCCACAGCTTTCCTTCCTGCCACTGGGGTAGAAGTCATGGGTGTGCAACCCCACAGCTTTCCTTCCTGCCACTGGGGTAGAAGTCATGGGTGTGCAACCCCACAGCTTTCCTTCCTGCCACTGGGGTAGAAATCATGGGTGTGCAACCCCACAGCTTTCCTTCCTGCCACTGGGGTAGAAGTCATGGGTGTGCAACCCCACAGCTTTCCTTCCTGCCACTGGAGTAGAAGTCATGGGTGTGCAACCCCACAGAGAAATCATGGGTGTGCAACCCCACAGCTTTCCTTCCTGCCACTGGGGTAGAAGTCATGGGTGTGCAACCCCACAGCTTTCCTTCCTGCCACTGGGGTAGAAATCATGGGTGTGCAACCCCACAGCTTTCCTTCCTGCCACTGGGGTAGAAGTCATGGGTGTGCAACCCCACAGCTTTCCTTCCTGCCACTGGGGTAGAAATCATGGGTGTGCAACCCCACAGCTTTCCTTCCTGCCACTGGGGTAGAAATCATGGGTGTGCAACCCCACAGCTTTCCTTCCTGCCACTGGGGTAGAAATCATGGGTGTGCAACCCCACAGCTTTCCTTCCTGCCACTGGGGTAGAAATCATGGGTGTGCAACCCCACAGCTTTCCTTCCTGCCACTGGGGTAGATATCATGGGTGTGCAACCCCACAGCTTTCCTTCCTGCCACTGGAGTAGAAGTCATGGGTGTGCAACCCCACAGCTTTCCTTCCTGCCACTGGGGTAGAAATCATGGGTGTGCAACCCCACAGCTTTCCTTCCTGCCACTGGGGTAGAAGTCATGGGTGTGCAACCCCACAGCTTTCCTTCCTGCCACTGGAGTAGAAGTCATGGGTGTGCAACCCCACAGAGAAATCATGGGTGTGCAACCCCACAGCTTTCCTTCCTGCCACTGGGGTAGAAATCATGGGTGTGCAACCCCACAGAGAAATCATGGGTGTGCAACCCCACAGCTTTCCTTCCTGCCACTGGGGTAGAAGTCATGGGTGTGCAACCCCACAGCTTTCCTTCCTGCCACTGGGGTAGAAGTCATGGGTGTGCAACCCCACAGCTTTCCTTCCTGCCACTGGGGTAGAAGTCATGGGTGTGCAACCCCACAGCTTTCCTTCCTGCCACTGGGGTAGAAGTCATGGGTGTGCAACCCCACAGCTTTCCTTCCTGCCACTGGGGTAGAAATCATGGGTGTGCAACCCCAAAGCTTTCCTTCCTGCCACTGGGGTAGAAGTCATGGGTGTGCAACCCCACAGCTTTCCTTCCTGCCACTGGGGTAGAAATCATGGGTGTGCAACCCCACAGCTTTCCTTCCTGCCACTGGGATAGAAGTCATGGGTGTGCAACCCCACAGCTTTCCTTCCTGCCACTGGGGTAGAAATCATGGGTGTGCAACCCCACAGAGAAATCATGGGTGTGCAACCCCACAGCTTTCCTTCCTGCCACTGGGGTAGAAGTCATGGGTGTGCAACCCCACAGCTTTCCTTCCTGCCACTGGGGTAGAAGTCATGGGTGTGCAACCCCACAGCTTTCCTTCCTGCCACTGGGGTAGAAGTCATGGGTGTGCAACCCCACAGAGGAATCATGGGTGTGCAACCCCACAGCTTTCCTTCCTGCCACTGGGGTAGAAATCATGGGTGTGCAACCCCACAGAGAAATCATGGGTGTGCAACCCCACAGCTTTCCTTCCTGCCACTGGGGTAGAAGTCATGGGTGTGCAACCCCACAGCTTTCCTTCCTGCCACTGGGGTAGAAGTCATGGGTGTGCAACCCCACAGCTTTCCTTCCTGCCACTGGGGTAGAAATCATGGGTGTGCAACCCCACAGAGAAATCATGGGTGTGTAACCCCACAGCTTTCCTTCCTGCCACTGGGGTAGAAGTCATGGGTGTGCAACCCCACAGCTTTCCTTCCTGCCACTGGGGTAGAAGTCATGGGTGTGCAACCCCACAGCTTTCCTTCCTGCCACTGGGGTAGAAGTCATGGGTGTGCAACCCCACAGAGGAATCATGGGTGTGCAACCCCACAGCTTTCCTTCCTGCCACTGGGGTAGAAATCATGGGTGTGCAACCCCACAGAGAAATCATGGGTGTGCAACCCCACAGCTTTCCTTCCTGCCACTGGGGTAGAAGTCATGGGTGTGCAACCCCACAGCTTTCCTTCCTGCCACTGGGGTAGAAGTCATGGGTGTGCAACCCCACAGCTTTCCTTCCTGCCACTGGGGTAGAAGTCATGGTTGTGCAACCCCACAGCTTTCCTTCCTGCCACTGGGGTAGAAATCATGGGTGTGCAACCCCACAGAAATCATGGGTGTGCAACCCCACAGCTTTCCTTCCTGCCACTGGGGTAGAAGTCATGGGTGTGCAACCCCACAGCTTTCCTTCCTGCCACTGGGGTAGAAATCATGGGTGTGCAACCCCACAGCTTTCCTTCCTGCCACTGGGGTAGAAATCATGGGTGTGCAACCCCACAGAGGAATCATGGGTGTGCAACCCCACAGCTTTCCTTCCTGCCACTGGGGTAGAAATCATGGGTGTGCAACCCCACAGAGAAATCATGGGTGTGCAACCCCACAGCTTTCCTTCCTGCCACTGGGGTAGAAGTCATGGGTGTGCAACCCCACAGCTTTCCTTCCTGCCACTGGGGTAGAAGTCATGGGTGTGCAACCCCACAGCTTTCCTTCCTGCCACTGGGGTAGAAGTCATGGTTGTGCAACCCCACAGCTTTCCTTCCTGCCACTGGGGTAGAAATCATGGGTGTGCAACCCCACAGAGAAATCATGGGTGTGCAACCCCACAGCTTTCCTTCCTGCCACTGGGGTAGAAGTCATGGGTGTGCAACCCCACAGCTTTCCTTCCTGCCACTGGGGTAGAAATCATGGGTGTGCAACCCCACAGCTTTCCTTCCTGCCACTGGGGTAGAAGTCATGGGTGTGCAACCCCACAGCTTTCCTTCCTGCCACTGGGGTAGAAATCATGGGTGTGCAACCCCACAGCTTTCCTTCCTGCCACTGGGGTAGAAGTCATGGGTGTGCAACCCCACAGCTTTCCTTCCTGCCACTGGGGTAGAAGTCATGGGTGTGCAACTCCACAGCTTTCCTTCCTGCCACTGGGGTAGAAATCATGGGTGTGCAACCCCACAGAGAAATCATGGGTGTGCAACCCCACAGCTTTCCTTCCTACCACTGGGGTAGAAGTCATGGGTGTGCAACCCCACAGCTTTCCTTCCTGCCACTGGGGTAGAAGTCATGGTTGTGCAACCCCACAGCTTTCCTTCCTGCCACTGGGGTAGAAATCATGGGTGTGCAACCCCACAGAGAAATCATGGGTGTGCAACCCCACAGCTTTCCTTCCTGCCACTGGGGTAGAAATCATGGGTGTCCAACCCCACAGCTTTCCTTCCTGCCACTGGGGTAGAAGTCATGGGTGTGCAACCCCACACCATTCCTTCCTGCCACTGGGGTAGAAATCATGGGTGTGCAACCCCACAGCTTTCCTTCCTGCCACTGGGGTAGAAGTCATGGGTGTGCAACCCCACAGCTTTCCTTCCTGCCACTGGGGTAGAAATCATGGGTGTGCAACCCCACAGCTTTCCTTCCTGCCACTGGGGTAGAAATCATGGGTGTGCAACCCCACAGCTTTCCTTCCTGCCACTGGGGTAGAAGTCATGGGTGTGCAACCCCACAGCTTTCCTTCCTGCCACTGGGGTAGAAATCATGGGTGTGCAACCCCACAGCTTCCCTTCCTGCCACTGGGGTAGAAGTCATGGGTGTGCAACCCCACAGCTTTCCTTCCTGCCACTATGGTAGAAATCATGGGTGTGCAACCCCACAGCTTTCCTTCCTGCCACTGGGGTAGAAATCATGGGTGTGCAACCCCACAGCTTTCCTTCCTGCCACTATGGTAGAAATCATGGGTGTGCAACCCCACAGCTTTCCTTCCTGCCACTATGGTAGAAATCATGGGTGTGCAACCCCACAGCTTTCCTTCCTGCCACTGGGGTAGAAATCATGGGTGTGCAACCCCACAGCTTTCCTTCCTGCCACTGGGGTAGAAGTCATGGGTGTGCAACCCCACAGCTTTCCTTCCTGCCACTGGGGTAGAAATCATGGGTGTGCAACCCCACAGAGAAATCATGGGTGTGCAACCCCACAGCTTTCCTTCCTGCCACTATGGTAGAAATCATGGGTGTGCAACCCCACAGCTTTCCTTCCTGCCACTGGGGTAGAAGTCATGGGTGTGCAACCCCACAGCTTTCCTTCCTGCCACTGGGGTAGAAATCATGGGTGTGCAACCCCACAGAGAAATCATGGGTGTGCAACCCCACAGCTTTCCTTCCTGCCACTGGGGTAGAAATCATGGGTGTGCAACCCCACAGCTTTCCTTCCTGCCACTGGGTTAGAAGTCATGGGTGTGCAACCCCACAGCTTTCCTTCCTGCCACTGGGGTAGAAGTCATGGGTGTGCAACCCCACAGCTTTCCTTCCTGCCACTGGGGTAGAAGTCATGGGTGTGCAACCCCACAGCTTTCCTTCCTGCCACTGGGGTAGAAGTCATGGGTGTGCAACCCCACAGCTTTCCTTCCTGCCACTATGGTAGAAATCATGGGTGTGCAACCCCACATCTCCCCTTCCTGCCACTGGGGTAGAAATCCTGGGTGTCCAACGTCACAGCTTCTCTTCCTGCCACTGAGGGTAGAAATCATAGATGTCCAATGTCACAGCATTCCTTCCTGCCACTGGGGTAGAAATCATGAGTGTCCAACTCCACAGCATTCCTTCTTGCCACTGGGGTAGAAGTCATGGGTGTGCAACCCCACAGCTTTCCTTCCTGCCACTGGGGTAGAAGTCATGGGTGTGCAACCCCACAGCTTTCCTTACTGCCACTGGGGTAGAAGTCATGGGTGTGCAACCCCACAGCTTTCCTTCCTGCCACTGGGGTAGAAGTCATGGGTGTGCAACCCCACAGCTTTCCTTCCTGCCACTGGGGTAGAAGTCATGGGTGTGCAACCCCACAGCTTTCCTTCCTGCCACTGGGGTAGAAGTCATGGGTGTGCAACCCCACAGCTTTCCTTCCTGCCACTATGGTAGAAGTCATGGGTGTGCAACCCCACAGCTTTCCTTCCTGCCACTATGGTAGAAATCATGGGTGTGCAACCCCACATCTCCCCTTCCTGCCACTGGGGTAGAAATCCTGGGTGTCCAACGTCACAGCTTCTCTTCCTGCCACTGAGGGTAAAAATCATAGATGTCCAATGTCACAGCATTCCTTCCTGCCACTGGGGTAGAAATCATGGGTGTCCAACTCCACAGCATTCCTTCCTGCCACTGGGGTAGAAGTCATGGGTGTCCATTTTAAATGATTGTTATCTTGATCTATGATTTTTCTTGTTTTCTTTCAAGCTTAAACATCGGAATAGTATCTTAATTTGACGTATGTGAAAATTATGAACTCCAGATTCAACCGGATCGACTATTAGTTCTCCATACTCACAATTGAAATGTCAGACTCTTACCTCCGTTATGTTTATTCAACCTGTGACTTGATCCTAATTGAATGTCGTGCTTGTTGTCACTTGATCAGGAATGGATGTGGTTTCATTTTTCTATATTCTCTATTAATGAACACTATGTGTTTGTATCGTCCCTTCTCTTCAGACATCACGGTACCTGGGGAAGTTTGAAACAAGTGTGTCTACAATTTGTAGAGTGCAGACTCCTAGTTTGAAACAATGTATTTTCAATTTGTAGAGTGCAGACTCCTAGTTTGAAACAAGGTACCGACAATTTGTTATAGTGCAGACTCCTAGTTTGAAACAAGGTACCTACAATTTGTAGAGTGCAGACTCCTAGTTTGAAAGAAGGTATCTACAATTTGTAGCGTTTAGACTCCTAATTTCAAATAAGGTACCTACAATTTGTAGAGTGTACACTCCTAGTTTGAAACAACGTACCTACAATTTTTAGTGTGCAGACTCCTAGTTTGAAACAAGGTACTTACAATTTATAGAGTGTAGACCCCTAGTTTAAAACAAGGTACCTATAATTTATAGAGTGTAGACCCCTAGTTTGAAACAGGCGGTACCTAAAATTTGTAGAGTGTAGACCCGTTGTTTGAAACAAGGTACCTATGATTCGTAGAGTGCAGACTCCTAGTTTGAAACAGGGTACCTACATTTGTAGAGTGTAGACTCCTACAGAGATCAGTGATTAGAAGGGCTGTCCACAGAATGCATATTTCATTGCGAGATGCGGAGATCCCAAGTTCATAACTTCATACCCTGATCAGAGTTGGATGATTCCACTGAAACAGTGAGCTAGGGATTGGTCTGTTGCAAGGTAGCTATTAGGTATAACAGAGAGGCGAGGTGGACGTAAGTTACTTTATTCAATAAGATAACAAGTTTATGTATAAACAGTTGAGGGCAATAGTGGCACAAAAATCCAAGTGATGTGACATATGCGAATGTAAGCTTAAACAGGGTTTTCTATTATCAGTGAAGGAGAGAGCGAGAGATAAAAAAACAAAAGCAATACAGTGTATGAGCGTTTATGAAACACGTGCTGTAGGCATACACGTCCGTGGATGCTTTAGCAATTAGTGTAGAACTCGGCTGATAAATTTTTGGGGAGGTCAATTCCGGTTTATGTATGGATCAGAAACTTGGGCTTGAAGATAAAAAGAGGAAGCAAAGCTTGAGAGAACAGAGATGAGAATGCTAAGGGGTATTATGGGAATATCACTGTTTGAAAGATTGGAAAATGATGGAATAAGAAGAATGGCTGGTGTAGTGAAGATTACTGAGACGATAAGAGTGTCACCACTGAGGTGGTGTGGGCACATATAAAGATGGAAAGTGGAGCGGGAGTGAGGAGGGCTTGGGAAGAATCTGTAAGGGGGAGAAGATCAAGAGGAAGGCAGAGAATTAGATGGCGAGATAAGGTGAAGGATGATATGGAGAGAAGAGGTTTGGTGGAAGAGGACGCCTTTAATCGAAGGCATTGGAGATAGCGCATCAGGCAACGGACCCCTTAATGTAGGGATAACATTGGGGAAGAAGAAGATAAGGTGAAGGATGATATGGAGAGAAGAGATTTGGTGGAAGAGGATGCCTTTGATCGAAGGCATTGGAGAGGGCGCATAAGGCAACCGACCCCTTAATGTAGGGATTACGTTGGGGAAGAAGATAAGGTGAAGGATGACATGGAGAGAAGAGGTTTAGTGGAAGAGGATGCCTTTGATCGAAGGCATTGGAGAGAGCGCATCAGTCAACCGACCCTGTAATGTAGGGATAACGGTGAGGAAGAAGAAAATAAGGTGAAGGATGATATGGAGAGAAGAGGTTTAGTGGAAGAGGATGCCTTTGATCTAAGGCATTGGAGAGGGCAAATAAGGCAACCGACCCCTTAATTTAGGGATAACAGTGGGGAAGACGAAGAAGAATTCAGGTTTACCATTCATAAGTTCACCCTGAAGATAATGAGCAACTCCGTTGTTTAACGTTTATTGCCATTGAGCGGTACAGATATATTCAAGACATGATGTGTTATGTGACTGCGTACCACTTCACTGTGGCCCTTGTTATTAATGCGAAGAGATCACTCGCTTTCCGTATTCGTCCGAGAATGGTACTTTCACTTTCTGTCCCACTAACTCTCTCAGGATGTCCAGTGCTTTCCTGGAGTCGATGCATGGTGTCATTAAGATTTTTAATTGTTTTTATTGCATCGCGAAATGATTAACATTGAGTATATTTATGTGTTAGGTACTTTACAATATTGATTGGAAATACCTGAAACTATTTTGATATTTTATAGAAAACTTAGTTAAAATATTCATTAGATTACAATAGTAATTCTGTAGGTACAATTGTATGCACACACACACACTCACACACACACACATATATATATATATATTTATATATATATATATATATATATATATATATATATATATATATATATATATATATATATATATATATGTATATATATATATATATATATATATATATATATATATATATATATATATATATATATATATATATATATATATGTATGTGCGTGTGTGTGTGTGTGTGTGCATGTGTACTGGCCATAACGAAGCAAGAAAGTTGTTATAGTAACTGATACATTAAACAATGTAACAAAATAAAAATAAAATTAATGGAGATTTTTGAAAAGCTAAAGTACTGTATATATTTGGTAACGCCTCCCTCTCTCTCTCTCTCTCTCTCTCTCTCTCTCTCTCTCTCTCTCTCTCTCTCAGTGTTTCGACATGTGGTGACAGTAGGTACTGGAACAACGATTTCCATGACTGGACAATTGTAATTTACGGTTTCCTATCCCCCAATTGACACGGATAATTGCCTTACTTTATTTCTCTCTCTCTCTCTCTCTCTCTCTCTCTCTCTCTCTCTCTCTCTCTCTCTCTCTCTCTCTCTCTCTCTCTCTGTATATATATATATATATATATATATATATATATATATATATATATATATATATATATATATATATATATATATATAGAGAGAGAGAGAGAGAGAGAGAGAGAGAATGTATATATATATATATATATATATATATATATATATATATATATATATATATATATATATAGTCTATATGGATATACCTATGTGTAAATGTATACTTAATATTTATAATACAAATATAAAAAATAAGCATATATATATATATATATATATATATATATATATATATATATATATGTGTGTGTATATATATATATGCTTATTTTTTATATTTGTATTATAAATATTAAGTATATATTTACACATAGGTATATCCATATATACTATATGTACAGTATATACATATATATATATATATATATATATATATATATATATATATATATATATATATATATATATATATTATAGTGGGGTGTGTTTGTGCGTAGAGAGAGAACGGATGGCAAAGAGTATTTGCCGAGTATATACAGCAGCTTCCTCTCATGTAGCGAACTAAATGAAGTAACCTTTTTTTTCTTTAAAATGTGCAGAAAAGTTTCTTTTCTCTGCTTGAGTCTTGTTTTGCTAAAGCTACCGAGCTAAGTTTGTTCCCATAGAATTAAGGCACTGAGTATGATTTTTAATCTTTAATATATAATTATTACTCTATATTGTTTTATGGAAAATACAAAAAATAGTTGATGTCACCGTTTATTATTATTATTATTATTATTATTATTGTTATTATTATTATTATTATTATTATTATTATTATTATTATTATTACTAGCCAAGCTACAACCCTAGTTAGAAAAGCAAGATTCTATAAGCCCAAGGGCTCCAACAGGGAAAATAGCCCAGTGAGGAAAGGAAAAAAGGAAATAAATAAATGATGAGAATAAATTAACAATATATCATTCTAAAAACAGTAACAGCGTCAAAACAGATTTACTGTATCTTTGATTGTACTGTATATATTGTCTGCATTCCACTATTGAATTCTTGTTAGTGGTCGTGCTAACGCGATTTTACAGATTTCTAGGAAACCCTTTATAGGAGACCTCGCTTATACTGTCCAACATTTCCTTCCCTCTCCTTAATCTTGAGAGATAAGATATGTCATTTGAACGCTCATCTGTTTTGTTGTTGTTGTTGTTGTTGTTTACGTCAAATTGTTTGTCTTAGTTATTGGAATAATATTGGATTGGGATATAGTTCATGTTATTGTTAAAACTCCAAAAGAGTCAAAGAATTTCATGAAATTGATTGATTGATTGATAGTAGGTTTTCTGGCATCCTGACATCTAAGGTCATTGACGCCGATATCATTTATCATAAATAACGAGTAAAAGAATATTAAATTAGAACCATAAAATCAAATATGTTATTATAAAAGTTGAATATCTTTCAGAAGACCTGCTTCTGAAATAAAGCTAAAAATCCCACTAGCATGGTAAGACACATCATGTCCAAGAATCTTGGCAAGGATGAACCTGCCAGCCTCACCTCGAGCCTCAAACAAATATCTGTTTCTTTCACTACTATAAGTGGGTCATTCGGATCCAATTGTGATCATGAATTTCTATTCAAGTTGCGTTCGTGCGTAGAAAAGATTTTAGGGTAAAAAAGTGTCTTTGGTCTTACTGATGTGGATTTTTTAATTTTATACATTTCTTTAATATTTGGAATTGACTTATTAATATTTTCTATATCAAATTCTTATATACATTGTTTATTAAATCCTTTATTATTATTATTGAATTATTAAGATGAGAAATTTGTAAGTAAAACATTATTTTTCTCACCTGTTTCTTCAATAATTACTTTTATATTTAAAAAAAAAAAAATTTATTAAACCCTCTATTATTACTAGATTATTAAAATAAGAAATTTTCCAGTAAAAGAGATTATTTTTCTCACCT
>NC_090737.1:135821944-135882472 GCF_036898095.1 Palaemon carinicauda
TATGTGTGAGGAATTATAATTATTTGAGTATCCTAGGATAGAACAGGAGTGCAAAATAATTTTTATATATTCTTAAATATGTGGGGGGAATTAAGTTCGGGTACCTAAGATAGAACAGGAGTGCAAAATCAGTAATCAGGAGATTAATTAAATGTAATTTGTGATGCTTCGTTTATGGGAAATTTTGCAGATGCTGGATTGCCTTAGTTTTTCTATAGTTGAGGGGGGGGGGGTTCTAGAGTCGTAAGGAAATATAATGTAGGACATGGATAAAGGAATAGTTAAAAATAACCATACTGTACTATTGAATTAAACTATTCCACCTGTTAAAATTAGAAAGGTTTTGCCAGCTAAAATGGACTCCGGATGTTGAAACAAGCAAACAATAGGCTAGATTAACCTGGAAATCACTTAGCTGATCCTGGAAATCAGATACCTTGAAAATTATAGTCTTGATATTGAAGCAACATTAATGACCTTAGACGAAGTTAATCTGGCAATCTGGTCTCTGGGAGATTATAAACTCCAAGGTGAATATGGCATTTCATGCCCCTTTTTAAAGATAACATGGATCAGACTCCCCCCCCCCCCCTCCCCCCCCTCCTCCCCTCCCCTCTTTTTTTTTTTCTTTTCTTTCTTGCCCTTAATAAAAGCCTTTGTATCTGTAAGATTTCCATATAAAGCAGCATCTATTACTAATTTATATATCTTGTTTCTAGGAATTCAATAACTGCAACTCTTAGCAGTATAGCAACAAGTGGAAGTGAAGGTGACTCAGCTAGGGCCTCGTCCAACGGCGATGGTTCTGCTAGTTCTTTGAGCCACAGAAATGGTCCCGATCCTTGGGAAGAGGAGGTGAGACATTATTATTATTATTATTATTATTATTATTATTATTATTATTATTATTAGCCAATCCACAACCCTAGTTGGAAAAGCAGAATGCTGTAAGTCAAATGGCTCCAACAGAGAAAATAGCCCAGTGAGGAAAGGAAAGATGTAGTTAATTTGAAAGCAAGGCTCCATATTCTGCATGCATACATACAGTTATTAAACAATAATTAGCAACATCAATAGTAACTTGGTACAATTTCTTTAGGTGGTATCTGTTCATGGGTATGGGTGGAGAATGTATACTGTATACAGTACAGAACTGTATACATATGTATTTACAAAATGCATCTATATACAGCTTGTGTATATGTATATACTGTGTAAAGTACAGAACTGTATACATCTGTGTTTACAACATGCATCTGTATACAGCTTGTGTATATGTATATACTGTATAAATTACTGAACTGTATACATAACTGTTTACAACATGCATCTGTATACAGCTTGTGTATATGTATATACTGTATAAAGTGCAGAACTGTATATATATGTGTTTATAACATGCATCTGTATACAGCTTGTGTATATGTATATACTGAATAAAGTAAACAACTATACATATACTGTATTTACATGCATGTGTATACAGCTTGTGCATATGTATAAACTGTGTACAGTACATAATTGTATACATATGTGTACACAGCTTGTGTGTGTAAAATTTAAAATTAAAAAGTGTATTGGGTAAAGACAGGTAAAGTAAGATTTATGAATAATGAGAATATAGTAATACTAGCCTTACTTGGCTTTAATTTACTATCCTGTCATTAACAAAAAGAAAATTATATATCATTTATTAAGGAAAATATATTTACAATTCTTTCAATATATGATATTTTATGTACATCATAATATATTGACTTGAATAACTTTTTAGATTATTATTATTATTATTATTATTATTATTATTATTATTACTAGCCAAGCTACAACCTTAGTTGGAAAAGCAAGATGCTACAAGCCCAAGGGCTCCAACAGGGAAAAACAGCCCTGTGAGGAAAGGAAATAAGGAAATAAATAAATGATGAGACTAAATTAACAATAAATCATTCCAAAAACAGTGACAGCATCAAAACAGATATGTCCTATATAAGCAATTAACAACGTCACAATTGATATTAATACTCTCCTTCAGGACTTGCCCTCTGACGACGAGAGTGAAGACACTCCTGTTTACCTGTTTCTAGCCGGCTGCGGTCTGGCCAATTTCATTCCTACCTTCGCGAAGGAACACATAGACCTGGATGCCCTAATGCTTCTAACCGAAGAGGATCTCGTTAGCATGAAGCTACCCATCGGTCCTCGGCGAAAGCTCTTGAAGGCAATAGCAGACAGACTCTCCACCTTGGATGATCCAGGCGAAGTTCATGATAGTCCCCTATAGATGGGAGATATTATAGTGCATTAACGCTTATTTTTAAGTTAATGATAGTACTGTAGTATTTAATTAATGTATATTGTGTGTCGTTCAATTATTATTTTATTCATGTACAGGGTTTATTTTTTTCTGATTAAAATTTTTATGTGTTAATTATTACTCCCAACACATTTTATTATCTAAATCAAATCCAGTCACTTTCTAGTTTTATAAATTCTTAAGACCATGAAGTAAATATGGAGTTGCACATTCCTTGTAGAATTATTATTTGTATTTGTCAAATCATGTATGGGCTGTAACTCAAATCATTTACTGTATATATTGTATATTAGTGGCATTTTATGTTGTAGTAACTGGGTAGACACGTAGTAGACTGTAGCTGTAGCCCTTACAATTAGTAATGATGGAATACTGATCCATATAGGATCATTGTTTTCCTGGAATACTGCTCCACGTAGGGTCATTGTTTTCCTGGAATACTGCTCCACGTAGGGTCATTGTTTTCCTGGAATACTGCTCCACGTAGGGTCATTGTTTTCCTGGAATACTGCTCCACGTAGGGTCATTGTTTTCCTGGAATACTGCTCCACGTAGGGTCATTGTTTTCCTGGAATACTAATCCTCGTAGGGTCATTGTTTTCCTATGTCCTGGCTCGAGGTGTCCTCTGCCAGATTGTTGCCATATCAGTTTAATTAGGAGAGAAATTGATTTAGGTATTTTAACTAATTATCAATTATATTTTATGCACAAACCATAGCATTCTGGTGTTGAAATATCTGAAATATCTTCATGTAAACAATCCTCAAAATTATTTAGTTGTTTGTGAATACAAGTAGAAATGACAATGATTATTACATTTGTATAATACTGACTGCCCCATCTGCTTTTATAAGTGAAAAATGTAGTGAAGGTTATATCTATATAAAACATAAGAACCCTTTTGATATAATAACTTGAATTGATAGATTATAATTTTATCATGATGTTTCAAGAAACTTTGTGTCAGTTTTTAAGGATATTATACCAAAAGGCAAATATTGTACACAACTTAATTTTATATAAAACATCAATCCTTTTAATATAAAAACTTGAATTGATAGATTATAATTTTAACATGATACTTCAATTAACTTTATTGTCAGTTTTTAGGGAAATTATAAAAAATGCAATTATACACTGTATTGGTCCCTGAAGTTAATGTTGTATTGGTCCAAGTAACATTGTATCATTTCTTAAATCATTACCAAATTGTTGCCAGTATTTGAGGGACTCGTTCACAGCAGCTTGTTCTTATTTAACCAGCATTTATTCTGTTATCAAGAACGAGTGGTCTTAATAAAGACATGGGTACATCTACCAAAGACACTTCTGTTTGTTGTTTGTCACTCCCTAAATGTCTAATATCAGAAAACTTTGTCGATTTACTTTTGTTTAACAGTTTTCATATCCACTGATTGGGATTGTGGTGGCCTAGTGGTAGTGACCTCGCTTGGTGATTGCCAGACTGGGGTTCGAGTCCCACTCAAACATGTTCCCCTGGTCAATGTAACCTCATCATCCTTGTGAGTCATCAACAGCCATTGTCTGGCTCTCCCTAGTCCCAGCTTGGATTGATAGAGGGCTTGGGCGCTGATCATATGTAATATGGTCAGTCTCTAGGGCATTTCCTGCTTAATAGGGCAATGTCACTGACCCTTGCCTCTGCCATTCATGAGCCACCTTTAAACCTATACCCCTTAACTGTCATTGTTTCTATTGTAACTAAAACATTCTATTACTCCTTCGAATAATTACATTATACTTGAAATGTAGTTCCTTCACGATTTAAGTTCGATATAATAATAGTATCTATTAGATACTATTTAATATCCAATATTACCTCTCTCAAACCAGCAAACAGAATTAATCAAGTCATCTTGGCGAACTGTTAAGTTCATCCTACTCCTCAAGACGTCCCAAAGACTTATTTATTCATAATAAAAAGTAATGATTTGGTAATCAGAATTTATTTTTCTGATAGAACATTTGTAAAAATATCCTATAAGGAACTGTCTATATGTTGAAAAAAATATAAGCGATTCCCTAAAACTTCAGCAACGTATATATGCATAATTCCACGTCGGTACATTCCAGTCCTCTGATTGGCTATAACTTCCTCATCTGTGATTGGTTGTTGCCTTTGTTTACTATTGCTTCTAAGTTTTCACTCGTAACCAAAGAAGTCAATTATTCCTTCAATAATTTACATTATACTTAAAATACGAATTAGTGATGCAGTTCCTTCGCTATCTAAGCTCGATGTAATAATAGGATCTGTTAGAATATTGAGTAATGCTACGTCATACTTAATACCTCACTCAAACCAGTAAATAGAATTAATCAGTCATTTAGACCGACTGTGAAGTTCATCCTACTCCTTATGACGTCCCAAAGACGTATTATTAATAAGAATTATTTGGCAATCAGGATTTATTCCTCTGATAAAATGCCTGAAAATATAACTATTATTCCCGTATAAAAAAAAATCCTAAGCTAAAGCGCTAGAATGAAATTTCCTCAAAATTCGGGTTAGTTTTACAAACAACAACGCATACGTCATTGGAACTCCCTCATGGCGTGACATTCCAGTCCTCTGATTGGCTATAACTTCCTCAGCTGTGATTGGTTGTTGCCTTTGTTTACTATAACTTTTCACACTCGTAAGTAAAACTCAATTATTCCTTCGAATAATTTACATTATACTTGCCATGTAACAAAATACGAATTGCAATCATATACTTTAGTTCCTTCACTATATAAGCTCGATAGAATAATAGTATTTACTTGAATATCGACGATCAGACTATCATAAAATCCAGCAAACAGATTAATCAGTCATTTAGCAAGTAAAGTTCATCCTTCTCCTCACAGACGTATTTTTTCTTAATAGAAACAATTATTTTGGTCATTAGAATCTATCCCTCTGATAAAATATATCATTAAAACATCTTATAAGCGACTTAAAGAAAATATACTTAAAGAAAATATAACTAATTTCTTTAAAAACTAACAAATCTTCAGATCTAACCCCACATAGTTGGAGCGTTTAAAAAACAATTAATGGAAATTTGGGCTGATTTTCTCAACAGCAACTCATAAGTCGCAAGAACTCTCTAATGACGTAATATTCCAGTCCTCTGATTGGCTATATCTTCATCAGCTGTGATTGGTGGTAGCCTTCGCTTACTATAGGTTAACGAACAAACACATGCACATCTGACATCGTAGCCAAAATCATATGAAGTATTCCTTCGAGTGCAACGTATTTATTTCATCTTTACCCTTTAGAAAGATTCATTATATATTTATTACAAAATAAAAAACTATATTTAGTTAATTTTCATAAAATTTGTATTTTTTAAAGCTAGAATTTATCTGCAACAAGAATAGTTATTCCACCATAAAGTATTAGATTGTATGACGTCATATACTATCACCAATCACAGCAGAGGACAAATTAGCCAATGAGACGACAGAGATTTCCCGCTAAAAGAACATATGGAGAGAAGGTTCCTCTAGCTTATGGACTGCTATTGACGAACCGGTCAAATTCACGCAAAATTTCATTAAATGATTATTCATTTTTTTATTCCTCGAAATATATTTCAAATATTATATAGCAATTACAGACATTGTATTTCTTTAAGTAATCACGGTCGGTTAATCTGATCAAGGATGTAGGATGGAATTGATTTTCGCTTTATTTGATATATTTATGATACAGTAATTAATTGCAAACCTAGAGGTACTACAAATTGAGTAAATAAAATAACGGGAAATGTACTAAATAATTTACTAGGGAAGGAATAAAGAATAATTTCAATCGTAATGAAAGAATGAGAACGAAATCTAGATTAAAAATGTGGACATGTTTTCCAACAGCAGCTCATAAGTTTGTGGGATGCGCTCTTATAGCACCCGGCGGGATATTCCCTTCCTCTGGTTGGCTATAACTTCCTCAACTGTGATTGGTAGTTACCTTAGCCCGCCACAGTTCAACAAACGTACACACGCACATTAATCATCGTAGCCAAAACACAGTCAGTTATTTCTTCCAATATGACGTATTTATCTAACTTATACTCTTTAACAAGATTTGTTGTCTATTTATTATAAATTTTAGGATTATTATTAGTTCATTTTATTGAAAAGTATATTTTTTTTAGCAATAACTTAGCTGTAATAAATATAGATTTTTTTGCACTACCCAGTTAAGTTCATTCATAAAAATACGATTGTATTACGTCATATACAACCATCAATCAGAGCTGAGATAGATTCAGCCAATGAGACGCCAGATATTTCCCGCTAGAATGCATAAGGTGAGAGGGTTCCTCTGACTTATGTGTTGCTGTTGGCCAAAAAGACAGCTTTCTGAGAGACAAATTATTCAAACGCTCTAGCTAACGTTTACGGAGGAGTTAAAGTTACGTCATATTGTTTTAACTAAATGGATTGATTTTTCATCCTGTTTCATTTTATATTTATAACTATGATAATTAAGTAATCTGAGAAGAATATTGTCTTGTTTATTATATATTTTAGATATTATTCAAATATTTACCAATTAAACTGTTTTGTCAGAGCAAAAACATGGTTTTTAAAGTTGCCAGCTTGCCTTTTTTCAGACGGTTTAGTTCTGTTGACAATTAGATAATGGTCCCTAGACTGAGTGTTACAGTAGGAAGTAGCTTAAAAGAAATATGTCGTAAGTGGCCTTGTGATCATTAATAAGTTGTACAATGGGTTTCCGGACATGTTAATGCTACAGCTGTCAATGTACTGACTCGCAAGTCTCAATTTGGACACACCTTGACAAAAATGGACAATTCATGTTGGGATTTGTCACTTACCCAATAGGGAGAGATTTTTGGTAGAACCCTACTTCAGGTCAGTAACCTTGTTAAATTTATTATTCTCCAGATCCTACAGTTGATAAGGACTTTTATTTTAATTTTCTGTACCCCTGTTACTGCTTCCTTTTCCTTTCTTTTATCTTGCAGTCCAGCCTATTCTAAGGTTTATTTATGTCTTTTCTTTAGTAGTACATCCACGGAAGTTTTTTTTTTCTCTGGTATATTTAATTGCCGAATGTCCTTGGCCCTAGCACTGGTCCTTGTGACCCAAATGCAGTTTTAGTTTCCTAGTTAGGTAGTGGAGTTAGTATGTAGCTTTGTGGACAGGGCACCTATTGCATACTATTTCCACCCTACTTTATTGAAAAATTGTATAAAATAAAAATTCCTCTGCGTATCTCAAAATCTCGGTTGTCATATCTGACCAATTTTTCATATATTAAATTTTGCATCAAAACTTTGTAAAGCTCCTGTGATTCCTTGTACTGTATTGCAAGATTTAGTGCAAGCCGTGGACATAGCCTAGGATGTATTCAGTTTTGGAACACTGCTGTGTGAATTAAGGACAGGTCTCAAGAGTTGGCCCCAATTCAAGTAAGGAGAAGGTGATCTAAATCAGGTTAGGTGGGGAAACGTAAAAAACAAATGTAGTACAGGAGGTAGGTCCTCGAGTTACGAATAAGATTCGTTATTATGAGTCGCATGTTTATTTGTGTTGTAAGTTGCATTTTATATATAGTCACCCTCATAAACTAACTGCCTAAGTAATTTTCTCCACTTGTTGGGAAATAAAAAAAACCTCATTTCCTAATGCTTTATATCATTGTGTTGAGCTTCAGTTGCATTTTATATATAGTCACCCTCATAAACTAACTGCCTAAGTAATTTTCTCCACTTGTTGGGAAATAAAAAACCTCATTTCCTAATGCTTTATATCATTGTGTTGAGCTTCAATTGACAAATTCTAATTCACAAATTCTTCTGTTAAAAATTTATGAATTGAAGCTCAAGACAAAGATATAAAAAATTAGGAAATGAGAAGGTTTTTTTTTTATTTCCCAACAAGTGGAGAAAATTACTTAGGCAGTTAGTTTATGAGGGTGACGATATGTAACATTCCGGGTAAATATATACTTTAATTTCTAGCCAAATACATAACCATAGATTTTTCTTAATTACTATCTTGTGTGTTATGTATTTCTGACCATGTTTATAGGGCCAAAATAATTTTATTTTACATTTCCACAATTTTCCCAAAACGACTTTTATTAGCATATTTCTATAAATAATATCTAGTAATTGTATATAAACCCATAACCATGAATTGTTGGGTAATAATGTAAGTAATCAAATCTAAGTTTTGGTAAAGTTTTACTGTATTACAGATTATCATTTAGTACTTAAAATATATGTTTTCCTGTAGTAAATAACATGATTCAACCGAATTTGACCTTCATTTCAACCGCAAACAAACAGAACAACCAGTTCGACTAACTTCAAGTAGCCGAACTGGTTGTTGTTGTGGTTGAAATGAAGGTGAAAACCTGTTGAATCATGTTATTTGCTACAGGAAAACATATTTTCTATTAAAATGTTTAAATATAATGGCTCTTGTTCCACCGTGGGCTCTCTTCGCTTGCCAGACAACAAAAACATCAAGCTCATATGTACTGGCAAGCGGTAATGTTGAGCTGCGCATGCGAACATTAGTAATGTTCCGCTAACATTAGCAACGCTAAATATAATGATTCTTGTTCCGCCACTGGCTCGCTTCGCGAACATTAGCAATGTTATGTTAACATATATATATTTTTAAAACTATTCATTTGCGACAGGAACGAGTGTCATTTTCAAAGAGAGCGGACCTTCTTCTATAGTAAAAAGTAGTTTTTTCCCTAGGTTACATTACCCTGTTTTAAGTTTTAACCCTTTTACCCCCAGGCTCTTTGGAAATTTCCAACCCTTAACCCCCAGGGGGTTATTTTTTTCCCAGCACATTTTGCAGTATATTTTCTTTAAATTGCTCTAACAGCCTTAATTTTTGTCATAGAGAGGTCGGGTTGGTCTCATTCTCTTGGAAAATGCCTGAATTTTCTGAAAAAATTATCAAAAATATGAAAAAATAAAGTTTTATAGCATTTTTTTGCAAGGACGTACCGGTACGTCCATGGGGGTAAAGGGATGGGTTTTGTGAAACGTACCAGTACGTCCTTTGGGGGTAAAAGGGTTAATAATTGGTGACACAGGGGCTAACGTTGATAGGGAAACATGTTCCGTTTCCCAGAACATAGGAGCAATGAGATAATGTTTAATCGCGAGCGAAGCAAGCATACGGCAGAGCAAAAACCATGAAGTCATTAGCTCTATTAATTATGAAGGTATTTGTAGTACAGTGCAATGTACACTACACGAACAACTCCTTTGAAAATGGAATGGAAGTTCTGGCAAACGAAACTTCCAGTGTTTTGACTGAGTTTCATAAGTATTACTCGGTAGTTAATTCAACATAACTAAAAAATTATGACTCCGCTAAATCGTCATTGAAAACGCCTACGTTTTCAAGCCGTAAAAGATAGTTTTAATATAAAAGTTTACCGACAAACCACCCGTTTGAGTTTCTGACCCCTTATATAAAGACAATTATGGGAGAGACCAGTGGGATATCATCGTTTTTTTGGGTGGGGGAAATGCCAAAATCTAGTGATTTGCAGCAATAATAATGGTCAGAAATGCAAGATAAACACAAGATAACCAGTTGGAAAAACACTGTACAGTATATGGTTCATGTAAGTAGGTGAAAATTAAAGTCTCATAATTATGATTCGCTTACGTCCTTCTGATAGTTTTTGCTCCGTCGTGGCTTGCTACACGCGCAGAATTAACGTTGCATCACTATTCCCATGTATTGGCAAGTGGTACATGTTGAGTTGCTCTCACAAGCCCCGTGGGCCAGTATTTCGTAAATATATTTTTTAACTTCTTATGGTTTTTGTTCGGCCGTGGCTTGCTGCGCTCACAAAATTAACATTGCATCACTGCTCCTATGTTTTCAAACATCATTAAGAATTCTGAACGTATACGCCTTTCGTCTATTTTTCCATTTCATCAATTACTGTATTCAGGAATTGATTGACAACGTTGAGGTTCAGCATGATCTCGATTGTTCCCAAAATGTAACACGCCAATGGTATCTGAATCAGCTGTTTTCTATCTTCTGTTGCCGGAAAAACTCCTCAAACTCCCTGGGGTTGGATATTGCACAGCCCTTGTACAAAGTTTTCGTATAAGACCTATGTTAGACTTCATGAGAGTCGTGTAGACTTGAGAAGCTTATAGCAGCATAGAACTTCTAGCAAGTTCAGAGGTAGCTTTTGCATTCACACTTGTGACATGTGGCAGATAGGGCTTCCACCCTCAAAACTGTCCTCTACTATCGTAAGCCCTTCTTAACGGGTAAGAAACTGTGTATCTCTGTCTGTCACAGGTATATTCTGGTAGATAGAAGATCATCACCTTGGTTCACGAGTGCCTGTTTAGTATATCAGAACCCAGCTACTTGCAACATCAAGTCCTTTTTCATTTCTCCCTTCAAAAGTAGCTAGCAGGAACCAAGATGACTTTACTTCCATCAGGGGAGGACACTGGGAATATTATTACAGCAACAGAAGGTATAAGAGAGAAGATCCTAAAACTGTTATTTTCTGACCTCTTGTAACAATTACCCGGTAGATGTACTGTCTGTTCCTTCAAGAGAGGATTCAAGCACACAAAGTCAGACATATTAGAATTTCCCAGCTTTTAGAGAGAACCTGTCTTAAAAATAAGAGTCTGGTATCGAAATACAGTACAATCTTCTCTTGCCTATTACCTACGGAAGTATGCCCTCTGGTCCCTCAGTAGCTGCATCCTTGGCTCATTGATAGTTGATCATCAGAGCGTGGAGCAAACCATCCTCCTCACGGCACAAGAGATATCTCATCTAAGATAGCCGTTAAAACGTAATTCTAGAATGAAAAGGAAGATGGACTGGCCTTTCTACCTCATCATTCTTCACCTTCCTTGTGGTGAAGCAGTCACTCTTGTTATTTGCTGGATTTTGATGGTGATGCAGGGAAGCCATATGATCCAGCAAATTTTCTCGATAATTAGTGCTTGTTTAGAACTATCTCCTCCCATCCTCCTAGATGGGCAGCGGGGATGGCCAAATGTATGCAAACCCACTTCTCAAAGTGACCGTACATTCTGACTTCATATCCTCCATGTGGATATAGGTTTATCCTTGACCATCTACCAGTCCTGGTAGTGACCTTGCCTAATACCATCTGCATCTTCATTCCCAGGTCTTTAGGAGGTTGACAGGAGCTCTCATTATTGCTGCTTTACAGGATGAAAGTACTTTGACATTTCTCTAGTAAGTAAACCAGCCACTTGGTAAGGAACTTCCTCCCTCCTAAGGATATGTCTCCTATTAAAGGACTAGGCTTTGTTTGAGTGCAGGAACAAATCTCAAATTTTAAAAGTAATTTGTATTTCTCCTAACTATACAAACCTGAGTCCAATAAGTTGCTCTTCCTGCCTCAACCAACCCGCAAGTCCTAGGCTGAAGGTCAAAGTGAAGGTCAGTGGCCTGTCGGATGGGCAGGTTTCCCTGCTACACGGCAGTAACCACTGTCACTTCGTTAAAAGTTTTAACAGCCATATCTGGCATTGCTAAAAACATACTCCCTATTAAAGGATTTAGGTTTATATATTTGTAGCTAGAAAAAAAAAAAAACACAAATTACTCTACTACAGTATAAAGAATTTGTGATTTTACCTTTTTACTCAAGTATATGATGACCCTTTTTAATCATCCAAACCATAACAATAATTCCTGGACACATTTTCATATCATTATTTACATATAATATTTAAAAAGAAAAAAAAAATCATGTCTGCGACTATCACGACAAAAGAAACTAATTTTAACATATGTTCTGGCAGCATTACAAGAAACATCTTAAGAAATTTCATGTGCAAAATAGTACCAAACCAGCACAATTTGTGTAAAATTTCAACCAGATAACTTCTTCCAGGACTTGCCAAACATTAATTAGACATTATTAAAGTTTGAAAAGGAAGAGCCAATATTAAGTCCTAATACTGTACTGTATATCAACTAGATCTTGTTGTCAGTGCCAGATAAGGAAGGCACAATCCAATTTTTCATATAACAACCAAGGCAACCTTCTGCTCTATCCTGTTATTTTACTGTATAACCCATACATTTCTCGAGTGCCAGTATATCCCAGGTAACCCCTTACAGGTGTGTTGATGCACCTTTAAATTAATTTACGTCACTATTGATGGTTCGGTTTATGGTATGAACAAACTTGCTCCACTGACCCTGACTTAGAAAGAAAGTGCAAGGAAAGGGAAGCATAGAGCAAGCACAAACTAAAAAATCTAAAAAAAAAAAAAATAGCTCAAGCTTGAGGCTATAGGGAAACTGAGAGGCAAATTGCACAATGATAAAAAAAATTGAGTATGCCTACATTATTACTTCATCACTGACAAGACAACTAATATTATGAAAGGTACTGGAAATCTAGTATTAGATGGTTCATTTAAAATTTACAAAAAGTCCCCACAGGAAGAGAAAATAGTGTTGGAGAGTGAAGATGGTCTGTTGACGCTACGATGGTGGAAGTAGAAAAAGATGTGATATGGTATGGCTGAAGGAATTTGGGCAGTAACCCATTCATCGCTTAAGTGCCACTTTGGGAAAATGCAGCAGTTGCACTATACTGCTCTGAGTGGATCAGGACAGGTTAGAACAGATTTTTTTTTTTTTCCCATCTGGTTTGCACAACTTCGAGAGCTGTTTGACGGGGAACATGACATCTTATTGACTTCTATGTTTAGAACCTTTATCTATCTATGCTTAGGGTTGCTTTTTCCTATCAGCCTTTTTTAAACATTAAACTTACCCGCTGGTTATATAAAAATAGCTTTAGTCTCTGACGTCCGGCAGAAATTTAAAAAAAAACCGCGGCAATCGCATATAGAGTAGCCAGGTGTACTGTACACTAGCGCCCTCACGCGAGATATACAGAACCATTCCATACTTCTTCAGATCTTCTCTGCTGCCATTGCTGACAACATCGTTTGGAATTCCCTCGCTAACTACCTTGGATTTTGGACAGTTATCTTGGTGATGTACATTTTTTGGGTTATTGGCTTTCGCTTGTTTGATTTTGCTTTCGGATTCTCTTGAATACTTATTGATTTGGATTACTTGGATTATTTGGACCCTTGCTTGTTTTTTAATCTCTCTGTTTAACTTTTCAATATGGCCGACCCTTCTCCTTCATATAGGAAGTGTGTGAAAGGGTGTAAGACCCGGCTTCCTAAAGCCGCTGTAGATCCCCATTCAATTTGTTCTAAATGTAGAGGTAAAATTTGTGAATTGGGGGATCGATGTGAAGAATGTATTTCATTGTCTGAGAGTGAGTGGCTGGCTTTTGACCGCTACTCTCGTAAATTAGAGAGAGACAGAGTTAGGGGTAGTTCTTCTCGATCTAGAGAATTATCCACTTCCCGTATCATTGAACTTAATCCTTCCCCTGTAGTGGTAGTTTCAGATCCCACTACTGTTTCATCTGAGCCTACACTTAAAGATATGATGACCGCGATTCAAGCCCTTGGAGTAAGGGTAGAATCTCTCGCGGCGGACAGAAACCAGCTCATGTCCGACGTGAACCAGTCAAAAAGTGTTAGTGTAAAAAGTGCAATTAATGTGTTCAGTGATGTGAAGGGTTGCTTGAGGCTGTCGTTCACCTAGCCTTAGACCTCTTCCAAGCTCCCCGACCCATGAGAGAAGGAATGTTGTTTAGCGAAAGGGAACGAGAGGCATTATCGCTCGTGCAGACGTCCCCTCAAGCGTACCTGTTGTCGCATCGCAGGACGCTCACCTTCACCATGGGAAAGGTGAGGTTAGTTTGTTATCTTCGTCTTCGGATGACGCTACGCACAGCAAGGGCTGGCGTCATGCTTCCAGACCTCTTAAGAGGAAAGCGGATTTAGTGGCTCAGCGTCGCGATCCCTCGCCGCAAGCACCTGGCTGTAGCCATTGGGACAGTCCAGAGCGTTTTCGTTCCTCTGTCGAAGGTTCTCCTGCAAAACGTCCTGATAGGATGTCAGAGGTTGACAAAGGTTTAGTTCAGCCAGATATGGATCTTGTTCCTGAGTCTGGTGTTACGGTACATGCACCGCCGCTTCCGTCAGACTGGTTTCCGTCTTCTGAAAACTTGGAGTGTTACGTAAGCAATGAGGAAGGCGAGTTCGTCGTCGAAGTTTCTTCACCTGTGTCACCGCATGTTGATCCTAATTGGACTATGCTGCAAGGCATGCAACAGCAGCTCTCATCCTTTATGCAGTCTTATCAGCGTCCTGTTAGCAAAAATGTGGTTCGTCAAGATTCCAATCACAGGGATTCTTCGCTTCTTAAGACTTCTAGTCTTGTCACGCGTGATGACGTTTCTGTCGCACAGGCGGCTAACAAGCAAATACACAACGTTGAACGGCGTAATAAGGCTTCTGTATTCTGTATCTCATCGAGTTCCTGCTTCTCTTGATATCAAACGTCAAGCTACCAAGCGTGACGTCGAGCGTCCACTTCCAAGCGCGGAGACGATCGCCAGGCAACTAAGCGTGACGCCGAGCGTCAAGCTAAACCTGACGTCGAGCGACAGACACGTGGCGTTAACATCAAGCAAACCGTGACGTCCAACGTTAGTCAGATGTTGTTCGACATGCAGTCGGACGTGACGTCGACCGCAATATTAGCGAACGTCATGTGGACGTCAGCCATACCAAACGTCTTGATCGCGCGCACCGCAGTGCCGATTCTCATGTTCGCGAGCGATAGCTTTCTGAACGTAGAGCTTTGATTCATGGTGATACTGCCCGTGAGCTATATTGGACAGTGGTCGCTCTCGCAAGGAGTCTCCTCTTGTTTTGCAAGATACTGCTACGGCGGATGGAGTTCTTTCGGAGGAAGAACCGGATGATCACTTTTCCCCGGATGAACTCTTGGATGTTTTTTCTCTGAGGAAGAAGAGAATAAGACACCTCAACACTCTGTCGACCTTAAAAAGATTGTTAGTCTTTACGGAGTTATTTCCGGATCATTTTGTTCCCGTAGCCCCACGTTCACCTCCTTCGGAGTTTACCTTAGGAAAAGCATCGAGAACATCGCTTTTTACTAAGATGGTACTCTCTCGTTTTTCAAAGAGAGCATTAAAGTTAATGGGTGATTGGATGCAGTCTAGAAAAGACCTAGGCAAGTCAGGATTCGCTTTTCCCCCGGCCAGATTAGCTTCCAAGTCTAGTGTATGGTACGAGACAGGAGAAGTTCTCGGCTTGGGAGTTCCTGCCTCTGCTCAGGGCGACTTCTCAAGCCTAGTAGACTCTTCTCGTCGTTTGGCCATGAGAAGGACTAAGATCTTATGGTCGATGTCTGAATTTGATCATCTCCTCAAAGGTATCTACAGAGCATTCGAAGTGTTCAACTTTCTCGATTGGACTCTGGGAGCCTTGGGGAAGAAAGTTTCTGCACTGAAGGATCCTGACACTGATAGCTTTACTGTATACATGTAATGTCGTGTATGGATAAAGCAGTTAGAGATGGCTCGAATGAGTTAGCAGCCCTGTTCACAGCCGGGGTCATTAAGAAAAGAGCAACTATGTGCTCTTTTCTTTCTATGGGGGCTACTCCATTCCAGAGGTCGGAATTGCTGTTTGCACCGATTTCTCCTTCTCTGTTCCCTCAGGAGCTAGTAAGAGAGGTTGCTGCCGCCTTGACCCAGAAGGCAACTCAGGACTTAGTCTCCAAGATGGCAAGGAAGGTTCTTCCAACTTCCTTCACCAGCCGTAGAGAAGGTTCTTCCAACTTCCTTCACCAGCCGTAGACCGAAGGAAGATACTTCCTTTCCTCACGTTTCACAGCCATTTCGTGGAAAGTCCGTTGGTAGGGGTAGCTTCAGACCCGATGGGAGAAGGTTTAGAAGGAGAGGTTCTAGATCTGGCCGAAGCAGAGTCTGACTGCTTTTGCCTTCAGACAGCAGTGGGGGCCAGGCTAAACAACTTCTGGCAAGCCTGGGAGAGAAGGGGAGCGGACCCGTGGTCCGTTCGTGTTTTAAAGGAGGGTTACAAGATCCCGTTCATTATGAAACCTCCGTTAGTTTTAGACCCTGTGGATCTCTCTCCCAGATACAAGGAGGAGTCGAAGAGGCAGGCTATGCACCTTCAAATGTATCTCTTGAAATCACCAGGGTTTTACAACCGCTTATTCCTGGTTCCCAAGAACTCGGGGGATGGAGACCAGTCCTGGACGTAAGTATCCTCAACGACTACGTTCAGAAGACAAAGTTCTCTATGGAGACTTAGAAGACTGTGCTTGCAGCAGTAAGAAAGGGCGACTGGATGGTCTCGTTAGACCTCCAGGATGCTTACTTTCATGTCCCGATCCATCCAAGTTTCAAGCGTTATCTGAGGTTCATGTACAGGAAGGAGGTCTGCCAGTTTCGGGCCTTGTGTTTTGGCCTCAGCACCGCCTCTCTAATCTTCACGAAGATCATGTTGAATGTAGCGAGTATGCTCCACTCAAGAGGCATCAGAGCCTCCTTGTACCTGGACGATTGGCTCCTAAGAGCTCCCTCTTTCAATCGCTGTCTGGAGGATCTGCGTCTGACATTGAGTCTGTCAGAAGAGCTAGGGCTTCTTGTGAACTCAGAGAAGTCCCAATTGATTCCATCCCAGAAGATTCTCTATTTAGGGATGGAGATTCGGAGTCTGGCTTTTCAGGCTTTTCCGACACCTTCAAGGATACGGCTAGCTCTCCTAAAACTTTGTGCTTTTCTAAAAAAAAAACGTCTGTTCAGTAAGAGAGTGGATGAATCTCCTAGGAACTCTCTCTTCACTAAAACAGTTTGTTTCTCTGGGAAGACTAAACCTACGGCCTCTTCAATTCCATCTCAATTTCCATTGGATCAAAGAGGACAGCCTCGACACGGAAAGCATTCCCCTTACGGAACTGATAAGAAAGTGGCTCCAGTGGTGGAACAACCTAAGCAGACTTCAGGAAGGTCTCTCGGAGCAAAAGAGCCCAGACCTTGTGTTGTTTTCCGACGCCTCGGACTCTGGGTGGGGAGCAACACTGGGAAAATCAGAGATCTCAGGTCTGTGGACAAGGGAACAGGAGAGCCTCCACATCAATCAAAAGGAGCTGTTGGCAGTCCTGTTGGCTCTCATAGGTTTCGAGGGGTTAGTGTTGAACAAAGTAGTGCAAGTCAATGTCGACAACACCACAGCATTGGCATACATAGCCAAAAAAGGCGAGACTCACTCGAGGTCACTTTACGAGATAGCAAGGACTCTTCTCGTTTGGGCAAAAGAAAGAAAGGTAACCTTGTTTACAAGATTCATACAGGGAAAGAAGAACGTGATGGCAGACAGCCTTAGCAGGAGGAATCAAGTTCTACCCACGGAGTGGACTTTACATCTGGATGTATGCGAGAAACTTTGGCGGATTTGGGGTCGTCCGTTCATAGACCTGTTCGCGACCTCAAAAACGAAAAGGCTGGAGACATATAGCTCACCAGTTCCGGACCTCGAAGCGACACACATAGACGCGTATCTGATGGATAGGTCTCACCTGGATGTGTACGCGTTCCCACCATTCAAAGTGCTGTACTGTACAAGATGTTGCAAAAGTTCGTGTCTCACGAGGGAACCAGGTTGACTTTAGTGGCTCCCTTCTGGCCGTCAAGAGGGGGGTTCACAGAGGTACTGGAATGAATGGTGGACGTTTCAAGAAGCCTGAGAATAGATCTTCTCAAACAACTTCACTTGGCAAGAAACCATCTAAACCTCCAAGCTCTACGTCTGACTGCCTTCAGACTATTGAAAAACTCGCAAGAGCTAGAGGATTTTTGAAGGAGGCAGCTAGGGCTATCGCTAGAGCAAGGAGGCCTTCTACCATCAAGGTTTATCAGTCCAAGTGTGAGGTTTTTAGAGAATGGTGTAGAGCTAAATCAGTTTCTTCATCCAGTTCCTCTGTAACACAAATTGACGATTTCTTCTTAGACCTTAGAAGAAAGTACAACTTTTCCTCCTTGACCATCAAGGGGTACAGGAGTATGCTGGCAGCTGTCTTCAGACACAGGAATTTAGATCTCACAAATAATAAAGACCCTCAAGATCTTCTCAGATCTTTTGAGACTTCTAAGAAGCGTCAACAAGAATCACCAGCCTGGAATTTAGATGTTGTTTTGAAATTCCTCATGAGTGACAGATTCGAGCCTTTACACTCGGCTTCTTTTAAAGATCTGACTTTGAAGACACTTTTCTTAGAAAGTCTGGCAACAGCTAAGAGAGTCAGTAAAGTTCACGCTTTTAGCAAGAATATTGGCTTCAGAAATGGCAAAGCCATATGCTCCTTGCAGCTTGGATTCCTGGCCAAAAACGAACGTCCTTCTCATCCATGGCCTAAATCTTTCGAGATTGCTAACCTCTGATATGGTTGGAGAAGAGTTGGAGAAAGTCCTGTGTCCTGTTAGAGCACTGAAGTTCTATCTGGACAGAACTAAAGATTTAAGAGGCAATTCAGAAGCTCTTTGGTGCGCAGTCAGGAAACCTTCGTTACCTGTATCTAAAAACGCCCTATCATTTTTTATAAGACTTTTAATTAGAGAGGCTCACTCACACTGTGGTGAGGCAGACCTTAAGCTGCTGAAAGTAAAGGCTCATGAAGTTAGAGCTGTGGCAACTTCTGTAGCTTTTAAACAAAATTGTTCTCTGCAAAGCATCATGGACACAACTTTTTGGAGGAGTAAATCTGTGTTCGCCTTGCATTACTTGAAACGTGTCCAGACTCTTTATGAGGACTGCTACACTTTGAGATCATTCGTAGCAGCGAGTGCAGTAGTGGGTGAAGGATCTACCACTACGTTCCCCTAACCCTAGTACCCTTTTTCTTCTCTTGGAACTTTTATATTTTTTATGGTTGTATGTGGAGATTGGTCGACAATCTTCCGCAATCTTTGATTTAGACAGGTGGTAATTTTGTTCCTTGAGAGCGCCCGGAACAAAGGTATTAGTTGAGGTCCTGTCAGCATAGAGGTTATTTACCGGTTTGACAGCTCCTAGAGGTTTTCAGCCCCCTGGGTGGATCGCTGGATCTCATAAGGATAGCAGACATAATGAGGCAGAGAATCATTGAAGTCAGCTTCCTTAACAGGTACGAACCCTTAAGCTTGTTTTAATTAACTTTTAAGTAATATTCCAACAATGTAGCTGTCTCTAACCCTCCACCAAGGGTGTCAATCAGCTATTTTTATGTAACCAGCTGGTAAGTTTAATGTTTAAAAATATTTGCATAATAAAATAAATTTTTGAACATACTTACCCGCTGGTTAAATAACCTTTATTCCCACCCTCCTCCCCTCTAGAGACCTATGGGCATGGAAGATCTGGAGAAGTATGGAATGGTTCTGTATATCTCGCGTGAGGGCGCTAGTGTACACCTGGCTACTCTCTCTGCGATTGCCGCGAGTTTTTTTTTTTAATTTCTGCCGGACGTCAGAGACTAAAGCTATTTTTATATAACCAGCGGGTACGTATGTTCAAAAATTTATTTTATTATGAAAATATCATTTTAAACATTGTCTGAAAGTTGAAAATGTCTGCATGAGGAAAATAGAGGTAAAAACGTCCCTTGAAAAAGGGGTTAAGTTAAAAATCTTTGGGAAAAGGTAACAATGCAAATTAACTTGAAAAGTGTTATAATGAAACCTGGCCCAGAAAAGGATAGTTGTAAACATCCCTTGAAAAGGAATCGATTTAAAATTGTCCCTGCAGAGAAAAGTTTTAAACATCCTGGAAATAGGTAGCAATACAAATTTCCCTTGGAAATGGACTGCATGGAAACAATCAAATGGCAGATGTAGAGTTCAAACATACCTTGAAAAAGGGAAGTGCTTTGAAACCTTCCCTGAAAAAGGTATAGTTGAAAGCTTCCCTTAAGAAAACTTGGACAAAGATCTTCGTATTCAATTGCTGTTTCATAGTTATCATAAATTTATAATGTGACAAGTAGTTTTGGTAATGTTCATGATTTTTAATTTGCACATTTCCTGATATTTCACTACTATCTGATCTGCCTAATTATATGCCTACAGTTTTGCCAATTCATTTGGGTGGTAGCCGGAAATTTTGATAAAATAAAGGATCATAAACAAATATATCAACTAAAGATTATAGCCAAGTATGTCTGGCAAGGCTTGGAGGGACACAGAGGCTTGGGACCCTGCTTGGTACAGGAGGATCAGATGTCTCATGTTGCATAAGAAAATGAGTGTCCTGATCCTAATTAAAACCACAGACTTTCTGTAATGTGGTAGAGTGATAAATACTGTATATACTCTACAGTACTTGAAATTTGACTCCATCAGTTTTCCCTTATGAGTCTTTCTTTTCTCTTTACTACTCATTTCTACATAAGAAAAGGAGCACCCCGATCTTAATTAAAACCCAGAACATAAAGCGCTCAATGTATTAATTTATCCTTATGCCTTCTAGTTATTGAAGACATTTCACTCTAAAGACACACAGAGAAGATAGCCAGATACCAACTAACTTATCATTTATGTCCAGGATTCTCTGGATGTATAAAAGAGTAATAAAAAGTAAGGGATTTATTATCAAAATAATTTCCTAAACATAAATAGTGTAAATGAGGCTTCCTATTGGTTAAATATATATTATGATGTCACTGTACATGTATCATGTTTAAAGGTTTCAAGAAAATTTATCTTAATTTTTTGTTTCAGGCATTGCCAAGGTTTATTATACACCAACAAGTATGTACTGCATTGATTGAATCCTACTAGGCCTAATTGCCGACATCCTTTGGGTATTTTTGGCTAAAGACTAAAACAACCATCGTAATGGAAGGTAACGGTATACACCCTATTCCCCATTTTGTGTTCCTTGATTCAACAGTCCTATTACTATCCATTATGTTTGTGATATGACAGAACTGCTTTGATGAACAATAGTAATGTGATTCATATGAATTTAGCCATATGGCCTGGAGGTTATGGCAAGGAGCAATTACAGAAAACATCCTGCAGTATTATATTCATAGCAATTTTACCCCCATTTTAACTTATTGCATATTCCTTGGTGTCTGTACCTTTTGTTAGTGAATACATTCCTCTTTAGTCTCGCTAACTGTTTTACTCAAGTCCTTGTAAATACTTGAGTAACTTTGTCTTTCTTTCCTTTGGATTTTTCAATTAGGTAGCCCATTTTACTGTCCAATCTCTGTTTTACATTATAGCGTAACTGCATGGATTTCTTTAGTTGCTTTTGGAAGCCAAAAGGTTTTAACTGCTGTGATATATATCCCCATTTATAAGTCCAATCCAGTCCTATAGCCTAAAGTTCAAAAGTCTTAGTAAGGTCTTTCTAGTGCAACATAATTAATACAATTGTGCAAATTGTTATTTGTTCTAACACCTACTACAAACCATTACGCTCTTTACAGTGGATATTATTTTGGTGAAAGCTGAAACTAGCTAAAGACTTTTTAGCAATATATTACCCACCTCTAACTACTGGGGAGTAGAACAAACTCACCGGTGAAATTACGTCGCTTTTTACTTTGGCTCAGTGGAGAACGGACGTGCTGTCGTTTTATCCAGTTAACCCTATTCTTACAAATACAAAATGGCCTAAAAATTTAAAATTTCTTTCTCTTTTTGAGAGTGATTGTATTGTAAGGCTCTACAATGCGAGTTTGTCTTGGCATTGAAAGACTTCACTGCTGCATCTATATGTCGGCCCCAGAGATGGATTCTCATTTCCTTTGTCCTATGCACAGGGGTCACTCCTGCATGCAGAAGTCTCCTTGTTAGGGTTGTCTGAAATGACCATCCTCCCAGTGGCTGAGGTTCGGTAGGCGGCAGAAGGCCAAAAGGGACTCTTCTCCTTTGGGTCATCCAGGAAGGCGAGGAAGCCCTGGCAAGTATTCCATCGGCTTGTTCCCTCCACTCTGATTCTGCTTGATAGGTCTCCTCTACAGAATGGCTGATTAAGAGTGGTGGCTGCTTGACCCCAGACAACCTTATGGTTCCGAGGACTCTGTTGCTTCCCCTAGTCATGTGGTGCTGCCTATGGCCATAGAGGAGTCTCTCTCAGCTGAAGAGCTTTGGCCTTCCTTGGGGCTTTCAGGTACCCCCCTCTAAGGAACGGCTGTACGAAGTTCTGCAGTTAGGGACACAGCAGGAGCGCAGACCTTCCTCCCCAGGGGTTCAATACAGTTTTCCCCTTCAAGACTCCAGAGGTAATGCACCAAAGGAGTGTCCCTAGCTATAACAACCTTTGCTTTTGCTCTACCACCCTTCGCTCGTCCTGCACAGCATGTTGAGGATTCATAAAGTACAGTCTCCCCCCACTCTTGGGGGGGGGGTAAGAGAGACAGGCGTGAAAAGCAAGAATCCGTGAATACTTGCTGCCCTAGTGTGGCTTACCACCTAACCTAACAACTCGCTGCCAATTGCCTACGCGCGGTCAATTAACACATCAAGTACAGTACTGTTTAGTATTATTTTTTCTTGGTTTATATCACAGTAGAAGTATTGTATTAATGAATGAAAACATTTCAGCAAGTGTGCTACATTTTGTACATGATAAGGCTACGGTACAGTATACTGTAGTACTCATGCAGAACGGTATGTAACACTAGTCATCGGGACACTTGACAGCAAAATACTGCTGTTCCTATCTAACATAATGCTCGCTAAAACTGTAGTATATATTACTTTAATATATGTACAGTACTATCACTACAGTACAGCTTCATTAGCTAAGGTAACACTCGTACTGTACTGTAAATGTTCGCTGTTTTCGGCAGGATGACTCGCACAGTTTGATAACTCCCTGCACATGTCTACATTTACATATTGTAAAGTACAGTTGTACTATATATGTACAGTACTATACAGTATAGTTAATAAACATTGGGATGTCTCAGGTTTTTTGCCTCCTACGAGGGAGAACTTGATGTTCTGTCTATGCGCCAGCACGTAGCTAGTTCAGTGCAGCCTTATTCATCTCTGTACGAGCGAATGCCGCCTCCTGTAGGAGTGCAAAAGGCTGCTAGCCAACCTCCTGCTGGAGGCATGACGAGTAAGGGCGCTTTAGCCCATGTCGCTATGGCGCATCAAAGCACAGACCCTAGTCTCGCGGGGGATTCTTGCACTGAGCACTAGCAAGGTTGGTGGATGAGCTTCTCCGCCTGACGAAGGTCTACACGCAATCTCGGTTGCTCACCAACCTCCCAGTGAGTTCGCAATAACTTGCTCACCCACACGTTATGCGTCTGCATTGCTATTACCACAGGTGCGCACTACCTTGCCATCACGCTGCTGGGGCAGCGAGACAGCAAATACAATTGATCGCCACCTTGCCTGCGCAGACTTATACAGGTGCTCGCTAACGTTCGCCTTGCCATAATGTGGTACAACGATGGCACTCTGGGGATCACCAGTTCAGGTGACACACCCCACTTTTTACGCCCAACAGTACAACCACACCCAAAGATTTTCACAAGGTGGTAACTTCGTTACATCTTCGTGCCTGAATGATATTCAGCATCTCTTCTCAGAGAGAGACTTTTCGTAAACAGTTGTGAAGATGATGTCAGGATACCTCCGGGAGTCGTCCTCAGCCGTCTTTCAGGCTAAGTGGGCCATCTTTTGTGTTTGGTGTCATGGAAGGGGTATTGCTCTTCTTGACGCCATTATCCTAGTGATAGTGAAGTTCTTGTTATACCTCAGGGAGAAAAACTGTTCACTCTCGATGGTGAAAAGTTACCGCTCGGCCTTGAGCCTCTCCTTTAGATTAAGTGGAGTTAACATTTCCTCCTCGACGGAACTCACTCTCCTCGTGCAGTTTCAAGCGCACATGCCCCAGCCGGAATGCAGACCTCTTCCTTGGAACATAGTATGCATACTACGGACCCTGAAAGGAGCACCTTACGAGTCACTGTGTCAGTCATCAGACAGCTACTTGACGTTCAAGTCCTCCTCCTAGCCCTGGCCTCTACAAAGAGTCGGTGAGCTGTATGGTGTGTCGCACGAACTCACCCATTCAAGGGGATGGGGACAAGTGACAACTTCATCCCTGAGTTCGTTGCCAAGACTCAAAATCTGGCTGTAATGAATCCTAGATTCTGGCCCTTTTGGATTTAGTCACCATTCTGTAACCAAGGACCCATATCAGCTGTTACTATTCCCTGTAAGGGCGCTGACGAGTTATCTTAAAATGCAGAAGCATTAGTACTTCCCTGATATTCAAAAAGACCTGCTATACTGTGGTGCAGGTATTACAGGTGGGTGTTTGGAAGTGTCAAACAACCTTCACAACCCACTACTTCAAGACGTAACCCACAGGAACCTAGGCATGTTCTCCATAGGTCCTGTGGTGGCTCCCCAACTCGTGGTCTGAACACTTCAGCTTCCTTGTATTACAAGTAGCAGTCAGTTGAGGGCATACATTAACAGAAGTAAGTCCTGAATGAATGTGAGAGTGACACCTCTTCGTTCTCGCCTCTTGGTGTTTCAGCATCTGAGGAATTCAAGCTGACTTCCTCTGTCTATAGATGGGTACCATAGTCCCTTGTGTTATCTGATATATTTATTCTGTATATATTTGCTATGATCCCGTTCTCCCACTGAGGTGGAGTCAGGCAATGTGTAGGCCAAGTGTGGAGTACAACTCGAAGATTTTCTATACCTGGTCAAGTCAATGCTTAGATGATACATGATCACACTAATTGTCCAGGCCATTAACTCTCGCACATTTCGAGAGTTAGAGCAAAATGGTTTGTATTAGGTTGGAACCGATGACATATATGGAAGTACTGTAACTTATTTTTCCTAACAATACAAACCTCAATCCTACAATCATTGAATCCCCCTACATGTGATGTCATTTCACTGGTGTATGCGAGTGGGGTGGCTAAGCTACTACCCCGTTAATGGTGGGTAGTTATATCTTGCTGTAACATTTTTGGCTAGTTTCAGCTTTTGCCGGAATAATATCCACTGAAGAGCTCAAGGTTTATATAGTTAGGGAAAATAAATCAATTCCAAATTTGTCATTTAACATGTAAAAATATTGAATAGGTCCTACAATGCAATAGTTTGTACATGTAGAGAAAAACTGCCAAATTAGTAAATGTTAGATATTTTAACTAAACAACTAGGAATGTCAAGAGCTCTATACTGTACTGGTGCTAGGTTTTTAAAATCTTTTTAAAATATTGAAATATTTACTCGATACAATGACTTGTGTGATATTAAAAAAATTACCTAACATAATAGCATCCATAAATACTGCATGTTTTGCTGTCCATTAGTTAATTTTGTACTTAACAGATCAGTATACTAGAGCTATTAAGACTATCCTTGCTTATTTCAATTCTTGATCAGTATACTAGAGCTATTAAGACTATCCTTGCTTATTTCAATTCTTTAAGGGCTTTCCAAAAGTTAGTCTTTTTCAATTTGTGGTAAAATTTTAATATGCACTCATATTTGTTTTGGACATTCCCTCACAACAGTGAATCCGTTTCTTTATCAAAATTATATTAGAATCAGTTTATAAAGGTGAACTCGTGCCTTACTTGTCACTGTTTTAAATGTATAATTTTTCTCTAAATGTTCATTTTGATAATTTAAGGATTAAAATGCAAAAAAATTTTAAGGATAGTGAAAAATGAAATTTAGAAATAAAGTAAAATATTTATTTGTACCTGAAGTTTTTTTTTCAGTACTGATTCAAGTTTTCAACTAAAAAAAATGGAGTGTAAACCAGACAATATACTTTTGGTGGTCTGCTCCCAACATCCAAAACACACAAAATGACAAATCTGTCCCCAACCAGTCATTCTTGGTATCATTTGTTACATAAAAGAAATGAAATATAACATTTACAATTTTTCCCTGGCATTTTTTTAATTCCAAACTTATAAACTTCTACAAAGCTTTCCACCATTCACGGATACAAAATAAAATCCAAATTTTCTCAGATTTCACAATCTTGTCTATAACAGCACAGCTTATTCTCGATTTAAATTTTTATAAAATATAGTACAGTATAACAAGATTCCACTTTCAGCAATTTGAAAAATAATTCGCATAGTAAAATAGCTGTTATCTCACTACATAAATAAAATTTTAAACCCTTCCTATGATTACCATATAATTTTATTATAGTAAGGAAAAACTACCTTCAACAAAATCTATCTGTTAATACTGTACCGTTTATATTTTAAGCATTCCGAAATGTTTACTGGTATTTTAAGACTTGCTGATCTTCACAAGTCAATTACATTTAAAAAATATAACAATTCAAATATGAAAGGGGAGAAAACTAACAGGGCCTCTAATTTTTCTTAGTACAAACATCTGAGCTTCAATGAAATTGAAACTTTCAAAACGTTGGGTAGCATTATGGCAATCACGAGGGCATCCTTTGGTAAAATACAACAAACACATTCTTTATATTGTACTAATTTTTTGTATTACTGTGTCATTATTTAGAACGAATAGAACACGAACACTCGACCAAAATGGTCTTGGTATTAAAATGCCATTAAATTTAATCTAACTCCTTTATATTAACTCAAGAGTTATCTTACCGTCACTTTCAAATGCCTCGATGAAGATACTTGGAATAGCTGGTTTTGATGACAGAGCCAGATGTAGGTACATTTTATATAATATGCTGCAATCCAAACTCTCACGGAAAATATGAAGCTGCAATGATGTGACACAGAAACACGTGGTGAGCATGGTGTAAGACCCATCCGCTTCATTCACAAACTAACACGGACCACTCTTACCTCTTGATTTTGTGTTTAACGTTAAAAATTTGTAGAGATATTGAAGTCACAAGTAAACATAATAATAGTTGAAACACTGATCATTTTAGAAGGAAAGACTATACATATACTATAGATATATATCTGTCTGTTATGAGAAGGTTATTTGAAATAATCATTATAAACTGTCAACATAAACTTTCAGACTGATTTAAAAAGCTTAGAGCTCAAGAAATCTGCTTAAAGGAAGTGTATAGAAAGTGAAAAAATAAATACAGTAGTTGGTGTCATAAGTAAGTATACATTAAAAGTAAATAATTTATATAACAGATTTACACTAATATAAGCATCTGCAAACAAGAATAAATAAAAGACTATAAACAATAGTAAAATTCAACCGAGGATAAAAGTCATCTGTTATAACAGCGTGTCGGCAGCTGGGTCTTCACAATTATTGTCAGCAGCACGCAGTGTAGATGGATGGGGAACACAGACTTGAAAGGCCTGAGCAAGATCAATAAAACAAACTGCTCAGGTCTGTGGGATACTTGCAAAGTCTACTTGTACACATAACCATGTGTATGAATTAATATATCAGAATTTGCTATACAAAAATGTCTGTTCATCTGTACAAAATTTGGACAGTCAAAGCGGTTCGTGACGACCACTTGTAGATCAACGGTGTAAACTACAGGTTTTGCCCCCCTTACCACATAGAGTTCGGTAATAAAAGAGCATAATTGGTGGCTAGTCTCTTAGAGAGCAACTGCAATCCACCAACATATAGATTCTGAAGAAGAGCATGATGAAAGCCAAAACAAACTCTTTCCACCTCGCCTATTCTGATTCTGCCACACCATTCTCCACAACTGTACTTTCTTCTTCCACACCAACCCCAACCTGTTCAACTTCACCGTCAGTTCTGGTCCGTTTTTGAGGTGGTAGGCCATCAACTTCATTGGTAGTGAAGTCTCCTTCCCCAGAATCTACCTCTCCATCCCCAATCCCTACACCCACACCCTCGGCCCCTTTCCCCCCTTCCTCCATTTCACTCTGAGTCCGTTTGCGTCCATTAGTGAGAGGAGCTGGTGCTGCTGCTGCTGAAGCATCCGATTCAAAAGCTTCACTATTAATCTGTGACTCGTCATGTGTGGCATCCCCATTTGGCTGGGGAGGCACTAGTGGCACTTCTGTCCGTTCCATCTCATTGTTTAACTCACTATTGCCCTCTTCAGTCAATATTTGGGAACCAGAGTCATCACCAGGTTGTGATGCCGAAATCTGAGTAACGGATAACTGAGAATTGAGCTGAGCAATGCGCTCCTTTGCCTGCCTTAATTGCTGCTGTAGGTAATAGATGGTCCCTTGCATACCCTCTGTGTCTTCATCCATTTCCAACAAAAATTCATCCAATTCTGAAGAAAGAAAAATAAGTGTTACTACCATTTTGTACGTGATTATACAGTCAATAAAGAATAACACCTACAAACAAAATCTCATGTAAATTTATTTTTATTCAGATAATCCAAAGCAGCAAAAATTTTCAAAATGATAACTTATTATAGTATAGTATATCCACTGTTGAAAAACATTAATAACGATTATGAAATACATCTTTAACCAGACAACCAAATCAACTATACATCTTCAATGTACAGAGCAAATTATTCACTTTAGTTATGGAGGGGTGAAAACTGGAGACGTTGAAGTTCAATAATTAGGTTGTAACAGACAATACCTCAGTGGAACCCTTTACAAAATACTGTCAACAAAATCTAGGATGTGAAGGCAAGGCCTCCTTACTGCAAATCTCACTATAGATATCCCTACTCATTAAAATACATTGGAAGTTTATATATGAGAAAGTGAAAATTTCAATGTTGAAATATTTAACCTATATTAACCCATCATTAGCTTCAAGGCTACTAAAGACCACTTAGGTCTCATTCTACTATTGAATAATGCAGTAGTGAATCTTAGCTGACTTGGTGCTTGTTTATTTAAGATAACCCAACATGTTTCAGTCCTCAGTTTCATAGTTATAGCTCAATGATATCAGTGGTTATAAGACAAGAAATGTTTATAGTACTGTACATCTAATCACTAATAACAAAGTTGTTTTTCTCAGCATAGCCTTTGACAAAATCTGTACATCTAAAATTCCTCTCCTAGCACAAGTCACATTATTAAAATTCAAAGGCCTAATAAAAGAATCCAATATTCAAAGTTAAGGAAAATGTTTCAAAATATTAAAAAGGAAAGGAAGCTGTGTAGCAGTACGAGAAAATTAAGTTAAAAAAAACAGACTCAACATTGTACTGTCAAGATCAGAGAAGCATATATTGAAGTTCTGCATATTCTAGCCATAAATAACCAATGCTACTCATTCTGCTGGGATTCTTTTATGATACTAGGTTCTGAAATAACTGGTACAATGATGGTATAGTGAATTATGGACTTAGTTTTTTTTCAAGTTTGATGAGGAACTGTCAAGGTCAACCCATAACTGCAAATGAATTGCTAAATCCTAGTTATCAAGTAAAAGCCATATACTGTATATCTAAAACTGGTGATTTCTTATATAAACTTTCAAAAGAAATGAGGATATATTTCAAATGTTTGGCATAAATCCCGAATGCAAGGGGGGGGGGGTCAATCTTATAACCGTGTGAAAACACACACGACTACAACAATTCACTTTAAAAAACCTTTAATATGACAGATTGAACTGAAATTTGATAGTATTGTTAAGACAAGGAAAAATATTTTATTACTCTGATGTGAAGCTTATATTTAACATCTGTATGTTTAAGATTACTCTATTGCTATAATATTTGAGATGCTTCTTTTGTTTCCATTCTTAATAGAACAGGCTCTAATAATATGACCTATTGCCCCACCTTCACTTATCTCTACAATCTCTTTTCCCCTTCTTTTCTATGTGCACTACTTTTGTAACATTTAACGTTTTCCGAGGTGATTTGTACTCTATTCAAGTCTTAAAATCATCTTACTAAATGACTGGTCTTCCTTTCACAACCAGTTCTTGTCTTCATTTATACTATAGAGTTGCAGTTTCCTATCCAAATTTCTGAGTTGCAGTTTCCTATCCAAATTTCTGAGTTGCAGTTTCCTATCCAAATTTCTGAGTTGCAGTTTCCTATCCAAATTTCTACCTCATCTCGTAATGTTCTTCCTTCTTTCACCAAACAGGAATTTTGTCACTCTTACTCTTCCTATCATAATCATTCTTCCTTTTAGTGGCAGGTTTATTGCTTGCTTACCTTTCTTTTCTTCTAGGCCTTGGCTTAGAAAGGACATTGGATATTGCCCATCCTTCATCCTTTACCATTTAATAAACATTACAAACCATTTACTGTTGTTTTAATAGAGATCAACTAGCATTAGGTAAAAATTCTTAAGAAAAATTACACTGATTACCTTTCAAGTTAAAACATTCCCTTAAAACAAGTAAAACACACCTGAACAATTAATAAACTCCATTACAAGGGAGTTGCACTGTTTATAAATATAAAATATCCTTCTCAAAAGGCAAGATTATTCATTAGTAATTCATTGAAAATAACATCGCTGGTATAAGAAGTTTTATGTTCACAGTGTCATAATGTTAACAATAACCTAATTGGTAGGTAAATATCCGAGGTTATTATCAACATATTTCTTCAGGCAATAGTATTTGATTATGGTAGACAGAGAATGAAAAATCTTGAAATATGTAACAAAGTGACTGGTAACAACCCAAAAGAAGTAAACATATCTGCAGATAAATTAGGCCTTACTTCAACAAATTCCTATTAATTTTTATTAACAGCACTTACCCGATTGAGATTTCTTAAGCTCTTCACTAAAATTTCTTTGAAGAGCTAGTTCACCTTCTAATTTAGCCAAACGACCAGACGTTATCATTCTTCCTAATTCTTCATTTTCCTTGATAAGCAGACGACACTTGGCCATCAGTTGTTTGCCAGTATTGCTGAAAAAAAAAAAAAATCTTTACTAGAATAATTATCTCAAAATGAAAATAATTACCCACCAAATTCACGAGACCATTTCAGTCTCAAGAATAAATGGTAACAAAGATGCAAAATATAATCCAAAGGATTCCGGTATACCGTTTACTGGAACACTGTAAACCCAAAACTTGCAACTTGTAGAAAAACTGCCAACGAACATTTCAAACAACTTAAGACATAACCCTTTTTTATTTACTATATCATCTTTAGAGGCCAATACAGTACATTTTATGTACAGTAAAGTACTTAAAAAGACATGATAAATGCCTCTAATGAAAATGTCAGAGGTGAAAACTATAAAAAAAAAAAAAAAAAAAATTAAAATTACTATAAATTATGAGAAAGTATCCTTATTACTTAAGCTTTATTTTAAAACTACTCACTCCTTACCATAGTCTGAAAAGTTTACTTCTACATAAGGATATACAGTAATAGCAAAAAAAAAAAAAAATTTATTGTAATATCTATTTTTCAAAACACACAGACAGTTATCAAGGGACATGTCTGAGATTCGTCCAATGGTCAAAATATGAATGTTTCCATAGAATGTTTTCTGGCTAGTCTTGTAAATAAATGAAAGGTTATCATAACAAATTCGGTTTTAAAGTGCCCATCTCAACAGTGTTTGTGCTAGACTGGTGTTCTCAAATGGCAGGTTTGTGTGTCGTGTAATAAGAAAAAGCCCTTGTTCTTGAGATGGAAAAGATGTCAGAGGTGACTGCTCCCTAACAGATGGGTATAGATCAATTGTTCATTCCCTGAGGAGCTAAGCAATTTGTAACTTTGTGAATGCTTTAACATTACATAATACCTTCGCCAATTTGTGGATGAACGGTATTTATAAAATATGTAAAATTTATAAAATATTTAAGCAAACTTGGATGCAGTGCTCCTAAAATTTCATTAAACAAATTCCTTCACTAGTTACACAATGAAAGGATGATCAAATGTAGGGAGAGTTCATCTGGACTCAAGTTATGGAAGACTCGTTCTCCCTTTGGGAGTTTGCTTATTTCCCTGCAATACTATATAGTTTTCAAGTATGCTCCTTGTATATCAACAATAGGACTGATGACAAGTATACAAGATTAGAGTAAGCTGGTCAAGGCACAAATCACCACGACATACTACAATTCTCAGGTTAGACAGTTTGATGCAGTACCCTTTTCCAAGGTCAGTTCTTTCCTTTTCGCCCTAACATACAATGAATATTCTGGCATCTCTATATACTGTTTTCAGCTTTATACACTAGAGCACTTAATATACATTTTGAGGGTAATAACATTCCAAATGAACAATGAAAAAACAGACAGTCCCTAGCCCCGGGAAACATGAATGGGTTTAGTTCAACACTAACCAAAGAAAGAACCAGAGAAGAAAACAGACAAAAAATTTAAAGACCCAAATATCCAGCAGCCTGTAAATAAGCAGGACTGTGAAGAACCCAGGTGAAGATGCAAACAAGGTAAGCTCTATAGAAGTGTCCACTATAAATGTTGGAACAATGATAGTTAAGAGTTGGAAAGTTGTCCAAATGCTGATAGGAATAAACCTGAACATTTGATATAGTCAGGGGACAAGATATAAGAGCTGGCTAAAAACCCTGAAAGTTGCAATGTCGAAAAATACAAATTCTGGTGAAATGGTCGCGTGATAAAGGTAAAACAGAGGGATCATACTGATCAAGGATGAAATGGATCAAGATGTGATAGAAATAGGGCAAAAAGTTGAAAGAATATTAATGAAAACTATTTAAGGAAAGAAGGTATTACATTTGTTCTGTCTACATACTGAATACAATCAACTCTAGAAGATGAAAAGCAACAATTCTGAGAAACTTTATCAAATGCTTCATCAAGTGCAACATTTAGATGGGATACCACATAAAAATGGCCACAAAGTAGACAGCTGATTTTAAGAAAAGTCTGAAAGGAGGCATAATTTTCCCCCATTCACGAATTAAATCTTGGTGAACCCTATAAGAAGCACAGGGATTATGGTGATATATCAAGAATTTTTCCCCAGATGTGAGGATAGGGAAAGCTATTCAGAGAAAAGATAATAACATATCTTAGTAAAGAAGTTTAACTATTTGGCAACTGATGGACATCCCTGACTTTGTCAAAAAAGGTATTTTCATTCATTAAAAATTGTGCTCTAATGGGAAATAGGCCTATGCTTGTGTTAGAGCCTTAGTTAAACCACAGCACATGCAGTTCCGAATAACTATAAAACAAAATTATTTTTGCATTATTTTTCATTTTATTTTGTAATTTACATAAAATTTTACGGGTCAAATTGAAAAAATAAAATCCTTGCTGTCTAGGTAACATTTTTTCTTTTTTTGCACAAATCAAAATTTATCGTATCTACACAAATTTTATTGCAATTCCAATTGTGGTAATATATAACCTTTAAAAAGAAAGAATGAAGACAAATTAAATGTTATTGGTCAAATATCAAGGTACCTACAACAATTTGAAAACTTTATTTACTACTGTTTTTCTGCTTGCGGTTAAGACCCATCCTAGGAAGCAACACGATGTGCTAAATATCACGATCATCAAAGAGTTAGACAGATTGAATTCATTACCCATACTGTATTTTGAAAGTATGGACAGCACTCAAGGAAAGGACCGACTGCACTGTGATAAGGAGTGTTCAACACATCTTAAGATTGCTGCAAGCTAAATAAATAGTGACATACAAAGATGACAAACCAAAAACATGGAAACCGATATTCGTCGTTGTCGGCGTGTACTCTTACCCGAATATCATAGTTTTCAGTCCCAATAGAAGACTGAACAGAGGATAGGGTCGTAGTAGGTTTATTATTGTTAGGGTGGCGAGCCTTCTTATGGCTCGTAAGAATTTTTGCCCTGAATAATCAAGGGCATTGAATCATGGGCATTGGTTGTGGTTAGTATCCAGAAAAAATATCAACCAACATATAACAAAGTGGTTGATAGACACCACTAGAAGTGTTACAACGGAAGAGAGACTGGTAGAATCAGGATTTACAAATGTCAATTGAAAATAGGAAAATTCTATAAGCAGAGAATAAGATACAGATGAATACAGTACTGCACCGGGTAAAGGAGGCTAAAAGCAGGTAAGTAAGTCAAAGATGAGTGGGGAGAAACGGAAACAAATAAAAAAATCATAAGGGAAAGGAAAAATATTCAAGACAGCAAAATGGCCAAGATAATATTAAAGACGAGGCATGTCTATTACATGAAAATGAAGAAATACTGGAATAAAAATTGTTCTTTGAAATTCACTTTAAAGAAGAATGGATATGAATTCGAGGATGATGTCATAAATAGTAATATACAATAACAGCTGAAGAGGTTAAAAGGGCCCTCAGTGTTTTTAAGGAGACTTGGGCACAAACTTCTATCTTACAAACATACATGTTGAAATATGAGCTATTGATCTGATTAGAAGCTATTATAAATATGATCATAATAGCTTTGACCTTATAATGCTATGCTTCAACAAACATTCCCTATAAATCGATAATTCATTGTATATTCACCATTTTTCATGCAAAGGTGGACTTCCCAGCAATAAATGGCTAGTAAAGAAATACAGTTGCAGCTGAAATAGGCAAAAGCTAGAATTCTTAACACCAAATTGAAAACACATTCCTATTAATGGTCATTCAAATATTCAACAAAAATAAATTTCATAGAATAGGAAACCTCACAACCATTGAGCTAAAACCTTCAACTCAATACAGTACGTCTAACTAGACCCTCAAGGTGTGAATTTCAACTTTACTTGGGTAGCCAAGGTTTTATTTCAAGAAGAAATATTGGCATATTCCTGGAATATTAAGTGCACACTACTGTAGATTCTAACATTCTAAAATCTTACAATATATTATACAGTAAATAGCCTCACTTATTAATTTTTCAAAGATGTTTGTGAAACTTTCATATGCTTGTAGTTGATTTAATTACTTTTTTCACATTACTTTTAAAAATCTAATTTTCTGGCCAGTTTGTTTTATTGACTCATGTGATGAATTCAATAAAAAAAAAAAATTTCTTCCAAACACCTTATTGATATACTGCAGTAATGAAAGGAATGCGTAAGATGTTTTTGTCTGATGATAGTTAGAGGTACCATCTGATTTTCCAATAGGAAATGACAAAATTTATCGAGTGTTTTTTGAAAAATGATTGAACTACTGTTTGATGACACTGCTACAACTCCCATGTTTTGACCTACACATTCCATTTGCTCCCTTCCCATAAAAAGTTTCAAAAGATAGCTTTTTCCCCAGACTAATTTCATCTGGTTAGATTTAAGTAGAATCCTTTAAGAAGTGTCACACTAATCTACCCATTATTTGAATCAGCAGTCTGATTAACTACCTTTCAGTAACAATAATACTGTACAGTAATAGAAATAATGCAGACTACAGAAGCACTTAGTCTGCTGTAATAAACAGGTGACTTGATGCTAATAATCCAATTGGAACAAAGATAAAATTAATAAAACCTAAAGGGGGCAAAACAACAAAGACCGGAAACTGGACAACAGAAACTAATAGTACCGACACCTGTGTTCAGATGGCCTGACCTTTGCCTTATGGGAGAAGCTGGGTCATGTGTGTTCTACCTTCAACAAATTAGTTCCCTTAGAGCAAGCTGTTCTTGGATACAATATCCATATGTCCATCACATTTAATGAGGATAATCCCTGCTCCACTTCATTAGTTGAGGAACGAATAAGTGATAAGTAAGGACTGTCGGAGGCATCCATAATACTGTATGTCAGAGATCAAGAATGTCTTCAAAGATAAAAAAGGGGCCAAGAGGTTCAAAAGGAGGTCAGCTACTAACACCCTAGCTGGAAGTATAAAAGATTATGTCTAGTTTTCTGTCATTGTTCTCAAGCAACAAATAGTCAGAATTTTTAAGGTTCTCTCAAACTCGAGCATATGGCCAGCTTCTGTAGATCTTTTACTGGCAAAAACCACCATTCTGAATTTGCATAAGTTACTCTCTAAAAGGGTAAGGTTTTCAGAAATTTAAGAATAACCAACCTCTTGATAATGAGTGTTCATGAATAAGTGCACTCAGGCAGATTTGCTACTAAATACAATTCGCTGCAAATCATGAAGCCTGCTTTATCGCAAAATTATTGAATATAACCCATCAGATGCACCAAATCTACTTCTACCTATAATAATTTCTATAAAAAGTACTTGGGGTCTGTTGTTGCAGCAAATGGTGGAGTGGAAGCAGATGTACGTCAGAGAGTGAATGAAGGTTGCAAAGTGTTGGGGGCAGTTAAGGGAGTAGTAAAAAATAGAGGATTGTGCATGAATGTAAAGAGAGTTCTGTATGAGAAAGTGATTGTACCAACTGTGATGTATGGATCGGAGTTGTGGGGAATGAAAGTGATGGAGAGACAGAAATTGAATGTGTTTGAGATGAAGTGTCTGAGGAGTATGGCTGGTGTATCTCGAGTAGATAGGGTTAGGAACGAAGTGGTGAGAGTGAGAACGGGTGTAAGAAATGAGTTAGCGGCTAGAGGGGATATGAATGTGTTGAGGTGGTTTGGCCATGTTGAGAGAATGGAAAATGGCTGTCTGCTAAAGAAGGTGATGAATGCAAGAGTTTATGGGAGAAGTACAAGAGGAAGGCCAAGGTTTGGGTGGATGGATGGCGTGAAGAAAGCTCTGGGTGATAGGAGGATAGATGTGAGAGAGGCAAGAGAGCGTGCTAGAAATAGGAATGAATGGCGAGCGATTGTGACGCAGTTCCGGTAGGCCCTGCTGCTTCCTCCGGTGCCTTAGATGACCGCGGAGGTAGCAGCAGTAGGGGACTCAGCAGTATGAAGCTTCATCTGTGGTGCAAATGTGGGAGGTTGGGCTGTGGCACCCTAGCAGTACCAGCTGAACTCGGCTGAGTCCCTGGTTAGGCTGGAGGAACGTAGAGAGTAGAGGTCCCCTTTTTGTTTTGTTTCTTGTTGTTGTCGGCTACCCCCAAAATTGGGGGAAGTGCCTTTGGTATATGTATGTATGTATGTATAAAAAATATCAGGTCAGCCCAGAGTCGTTAATCTTTTAGCTTGGAGGTATCGTTAAACTATCTTTCACAATTATTCAATTGGGAACTGGCTGAAAAATCAAAACCTTGCCCATAGCAGCTCTGGCCTTAAGGAGTGACCATTCAAGAAGAGATAGTTCTGGAGACATGTCATGCAAGCTGGGACTTCAAAATATTGTAATATCAATGGGGATATTCGATATAAGCTGTTTCAATAACAAAACCAGCCTGCAAATCTCCAAAATCACCAAATAACCTTACAATAGTCAATTAATTTACAACTAGGTGAAATCTTAGGCTTTTGGCTGCTGTAATTTTAATGGCAACATCATATAAAAAGAACAACGTACAAAAAGCGATACACCGTCGGTCTATATGAAGATTACTAGCCGCCAATAAAAATATTTTAATTTCAACTTGAGCTTATTGGAAACAGTTCTCTCAATCAAGATAACTGGTCTTTGAAAGCCATCTACAAATCTCATAATTTTTTAAAATAAAAAATTTGACAATATACAGGTTAACCATTTCGTTCGTGAGACAATGCTAAATGTGCAAGATGGCAACAAATAAAGGTTCTAAATACATTGTAAATTGTTGAAGCAACTAATTTCCAAGAATTATTCAACTATATTTTAAGCAAGCTTTTCATTCAAAACTCCAGTAAAAGGTATAACTCATATAAGGTACCAACTTATATAGTACCTTGTGTGACATATCTCATATAGTAAGGATTTCTTTTGGTATCCCTTCCTTCCCGGCTTCATTGTATTTTGCCTTTAACTTTTCAAACATCCCTCTTTGATCTCTTCCTACCTAACACTCCAAATGCTCTAACATTACTTTGCTCCACTTCTCACCTCTTAAGAGCCAATCCTTCTGGCAAACAGAGTCGACAAATGCGACTCAATAAACTACATTGCACGTCTCGGGGTTTTACAATAGTTTGGGAGCAAAGGTGTAGACACTAGTGAATAAAGCAGGTTGTGGTATGTTTTTTGTGTATGTGGAAGATTAAAAAAAATAAGGGTTTACTAATTAATCCTGTCATGACCATTTCATATTGGAGAATTGCAGTAAAGTTCTGCCAGGAACCAACAAACTACCGAAGTGGAATTAGTCACTTCAACTGAAAAAGAAAACGTTGGCAATACATTACATAGTTGTAGGTTATCGTGACTGAAAAAAAAACTAGTAATTTAATTCATTGTTTCCAGGGGAAGTGTTTAGAAAACATGCAAATAGTCTACATTTTGAGAGAGAGAGAGAGAGAGAGAGAGAGAGAGAGAGAGGAGAGAGAGAGAGAGAGAGAGAGAGAGAGAGATAGATTAGAAAACATGCAAATAGTCTACATTTTAAGAACTGGACGAGAGAGAGAGAGAGAGAGAGAGAGAGAAATTAGAAAACATGCAAATAGTCTACATTTTAAGAACTGGACGAGAGAGAGAGAGAGAGAGAGGAGAGAGAGAGAGAGAGAGAGATTAGAAAACATGCAAATATTCTACATTTTGAGAACTGGATGTTAAAGAGAGAGAGAGAGTAGAATCTATACGTAGAAAAAAATTATAGTTCTTCACTCAATGTGAAAGAAGCCTGGTTCTTAAATAAACTTTAGCATTATCAAATGATCTTACTAGTGATACCATGATGAACTTGAAGAATGACTGCACACACAAGTGCAACAAATGATAAATGAGGCCAACTTACAGATCTATAGACACATGGACAGTATCCTCCAGCCACTTTCTTCTTTTCCTTTGGAATGACTTTGTCTCTGAGTATTTCATGACAGACATGAGGGACAAAATAACTGATGGGTTTGTCATGAAGTAAATCATTAAAAGCATAAAAGTCTACTAATAACACAGTCACATTTATGGACTGATATGGCCTTCCCGAAGGATACATTCTTGAGAGGTGAAAATAAGAACAAATTGAAAAAAGAAAGGCTGAAAAAGGGAAGGGACCAAAAATGAGGAGAAGTGATAGGCAGAAGACACGCAAAGACTAAACAGAAAGGAAGAGAATATTGGAATTATCAGTCGGCCTGATTTTTTTCTTTAAACACCAACTCCCGTGAAACATTATTTGTGAAACGAAAATAATCTTTCATCACACTTCTCAATAATGAAATTGAAGCCTGTCACTCTGAAAAATTTCTGAATGCAACAAATAATAAAACCCTGAAAAAAAATATAAAACTTCAACAGAAAACATTATCAAACTTACCTTTCATGTCTGGATACCACTTGTTGAGTACTGGTTCATAAAAAATACTAACCTAAAAGAGAGTGCAACACGGTACATTGAAAGATTTCAAGAACCCCTTTTACCACTAGACTATAACATACAATTAAATATAATAACATACAGTGATAGACGATGCATTCTACTCGTGAAACACCTCAAAGAGAAACTATGCACTCTGGATTGCCTATAATAAACTTAGAGTTTCTGACACTTGATACTCGGACTTATTTCAAAAAAATTTCCTGGGGAATGATCTCCACACTACTGTACACCAATACGCATTTACAGACATGATGATTGATCACTATGTCTGTGTGCACAAACAATCACACATACTTGACCAGATATGTACACTTCATAACCTCTGAGAGGACACTAGTACATCATTGATAAAAATGGCTTCTTCATATTCATTCTGTCATTTGGAAAAAGCATGTCTCACTGATGTAAAAGTAGGCCTCTAGCAAAACAAAAGACAAATGTGAAAAGTAATTAAGGACAGCAGGAAATAGTCTCGAGTAACTAAAGCACTGTAAAAAAAAACATCAATTTGTCATGCTTGAAGGAAAATAAACTTGAGGTCCATATACACAGACCATATTAAAAAAAAAACATGACTGAAACAAAAAGACCAATAACTCTGTTGACTAAACCTATTTGTGAAACATGTACTGGACTGAAAATGTCCAGAGGCGTTTACCCTGTCTTAACCAAAAATTCAGGAGGCATTTGCTATCAATTCTAGAAATACACAGCTTGTCATATGAGCAGGACTATGTTAATTTTGCTGTCTTTTTATTAATTATATAGTTACCTTTATAGATTACACACTGGGCCCATATTAAATAAAAACTGAAGTTCAAGGAACTAACCGGATACTTTGCTGTCATGACTTCATCCTTTCATACTAAAATTTTAGATAGTATAATTCTGATCACAAAGATTAAGTATTAATCTCTTGGAAATATTTTATGAAATCACCAGTAAACTGAAAATCAGTGCCTCTCTTTTAGAAAACTCAAGATCACTATGAACTCGATATTTTATGAAATCACCAGTAAACTGAAAATCAGTGCCTCTTCTTTTAGAAAACTCAAGATCACTATAAACTCAATAATTAAAAAAAAACCAGTATTGTTATCAGAGGAAAAATAGGTAACATCTATTAGCATACAGTGTCCATTAATCTAATGGTATTTAATTATGGGCTGATCTGAAGATAGAGACAGACAAGTCTTTCAAAATACCCTTCTAAACTTTGATATTCAAACTACAGACCATTGACAGATTGAGAGAAATAAAGATGTTGACTTAATCCGATATTCATAAAGAAGATGAGCGAGGGAGGGGGGCGAATCACGTTATTATGGATATCAAAAATGCCCAACCAGAACATAAGGAAGAACTTTTTGTCACACACAAATACAAGGCAAACCATTCACTTACTTTTCAGATTAAGAGGAACATAGATCGACTTGAAATTCTGCAATCTACAGATTTAACGTCTTTAATGCTAATCGAGTGTAAGTTCGGCAGAGTGCATTGAACTGCGAACAGCTTCGTTTGAAAATAGTTCTCCTTTTGATGGAATGCATCAAGGTTCAGCCACCACCGCACTCTTTTTTTTTTATTCTAAAATGCCAAAAACCTGCAATTCTCATGAAAGTCTTAATGTTTAAGTGTCTACAGCTTCTTCTACATCAGTTCTATCCCAACGTCAGTACAGTGCTTTTTTTTCAATAGACACAAACAAATTTTGGGAGTAGAGTGGCAATGGTCTTTTGTTTCCGATTATCACTTTTTTTTTTAAGTGCAAATTAAAGCGGCGGCTATAAACAGAGCTCATACTGTATACCCATTTTCTCTGTATGACTGTTCCTGAAAACACTCAGAACTCGGCCTCTTTCATATACAAGATATCTTCTGTGAAATAAATAAAAGCCATTTAAATATACTAAGTTATGAAATTATAAAAGTCAAGAAGAAACCTTTCATAAAAGAAAAACTGTCACAATCCTGAGAAAAGCCATGATACCATATGCGAAGGTTAACATTCACTACAGTCAAATAACAATGAACGCAGAAGGTGCTGCTTCACCAATGAACAGTCACTTTTGTAATTCTTTACAAGAGATGCTAATTGTTTTGAGCAGATAAACTCTATACAAAAAATAGGATGAGGATGATGATGATTAAGTGTCATTGTTTAAAGTTTATAAATATCATGAGCTTGATCCTAGAAGCAAGCTCACTGCCAATATCCATATCAAAATAGTCACTGTTAATTGCTTATGGCAGCTGCCAGGTTAAGACTGGCCGTATAAACTAAGCACGGGGGCACACCTATCGGGGGTGAACTTCCAAGCAGAGAGTTCGTTCTGTGTCTCCTCCATCTTGGTTCGTGCTGAATCCAGATCCCTCTTGAGACGTTCAAAGAGGAGGTTTACTGCCGGGTCTAATAAACAGTTTCTGAGTCCTCCCACTCCAACTGACATGTTTTTAAGTTCTTGTATTTGGGCCTGAAACAAATGATAAAAATTTACTCTCGTCTGCAACACAAAATTCATATTTTAAAGACTTTTTCTTACTTTAAAAATGAATTAACATTATATAAAGTTTTTGCATTTACTATTCTCTTAGATACCTGAATGTCTATATTTTTCCCTGCTAAAAACTCCTAACAGTCCATCAAATAAGAACCAATTTACATTCTTGAACAAAAAGAGCAAAGTGAACAGTAATAATGGGAAAAAAAAATGACAAAACATAGTCTATCAAATAAAACACTAAGGAATGCTGTACAGGCTTACTACTCAAATGTTTATACATTACTGCAATATGATTTTTGAAGAATATCTTCAAACTACTGTAAAAACAATGACATAACTGCAATATACGGTAAATTGTACAAGAAGCATCCAAGGAAGATTTTGAAACAAATTTAACTAAACTAATGTTACAACTACAGTAATGCACAATTAAAATTGTCATATTCTTGTATTCCAAGGGATATGAAAGAGTAAAACAATAACAATAGCAAAAACAAAGATGCAATTCAGCTCACCCCCATATCTTGTAGTTCGTGTTCTTTACTCGATAACCTCATGATGTGATACTGCTCTTTCCGTTGTAACTCTGCAAGTTGACCTTTAAGTCTCTCTTCACTTTCTCTGACACCGTGCATTTCCTCGACTAGAAAAGAGAAAAATATTCAAATTAATAAATAAACCAGTAAACGCAAGAGGAGGCATTAGGAAAACGTGCATAAACTCCCACCCAACTTAAAAAGAAACATACAGTACTGTACAGCAATATATAACTAGATTTTACTACTCAAACCTTGGAAGCCATTTAATATCACAAAATTTTTAAAACAATTTGTACTTTTCCCAACTAAACAAACTTGCACCTTTTAGGTAGGAAATATGTTTCAGAGCGAAAGCTGGACGGCATGAGATTTGCTTAACAAGCAGTAAAGCGGCAGGTGTGCGCGAGGAGCACTGGCCCCTTACCTGTCAAAATCTCTAACTTATGACCTTTTAGGCACAGGACTGAGAAGGGAAGTATAATGGTAATCCAAAGTACGCGGGTATGTAAAGCTGGGAAAAACACAAATTACTTTTTAAATTTGTGATTTGTTACTATACAAATACAAACCATCATCCTCCTGGTAAGGAGACTCACTGCTTGGTGGGTCTGAAGTCCCCCCTAGAATTGAACTAGTAGGTTTTGTTCCCTGGAAATGTCAATCTAGCCTGTCTACCATTGGGATGAATATGCTGATAGGACCTAGCCTGTCCAAAAAGATTAGTAAGTGGGCAAAGGAGGGATTCCTTTCCTCCAAGGGGGAATCAATGTTCAGAATAATGTACCTGACATATGAACACCAAAGGGTTGGTGTTTATTCAACCATCCTCCCCCATCATCAAGGGAGGATGGAGGAGAACATCTCTAGAATCTAAAGAATGGAACTTAGAAGCGTAGATCACTAGCATCAAGTCACATCAAGCGAGTAATGCTTCAACTGCTTCATCCCTAAGAAGTATGAATGGAGGAGAAGAGCCAGTTATTCTGCCTCCATTCCAGACATATCTATACACTACCATAGACAGGATGCTTACTGTTCTGTACTGGATTTGGGCTAGATTCCTACTTGAACAGCCACCACAAGAACAAGAGCAAAGGCATAAAGGGACTTGTGGGTACTCCACTTTAATAAAAGCCGTGAAGATGGTCTAGCGCATCCACACCCCAGCCTTCACCCGCTGGCCGACTGCAAAATTTCTCTTGAAGACAAGGATGGGGCCTAACCCCTAGCTTCATGAGTTCTGTTCCTAGCTGGAACCTAGAATCTCTCACCAGTCGAGATGTATGCTTTATGGGTTAACTCCTAAAGTCAGAAAGAGATTTAATTCTAAACACCTTTCTCGGGTCTCGAGAGGTCTCACAGGGGCAAAAGGCCTCTTTTCTCTGTGCCAATCCATGCTTCAGGTAGAGATGGGATTGAGAGGAGCTCGAACCAGAGGTCAGCCCTGGCAGGGTCTAAATTTTGCCATGTGCTCTGGCACTAGACCAAGGAGCTCCTACACCTCTTAGAGTTGGAGACCTTGTCACTTGCTTAACCTCTTCACCAATTAATCTGCGTCAGAACCTTGACTGAGGCCTTCTCAAAGGCTCGAACAAGGTACATAATAATAATAGCAACTACCAAGCATGAGCAACACCAAAGAAAATGATAAGTCTATCCCCTTCTGTCAAAAGACCATGCTTGAGACTGAGCAGTAGTCTACCCTGACACTAATGAGAGGAGCTTCTCCCAGCCACAAAGTAGTGAAACTCCGCAATATGAACTAGAGATGTTTTTACTCAAAAAGAATTGAGAAGAATCCCTTGGTAGCTGCAAACTGGAGTCACTCATGCCCTACTTGGATACTGGGGTAGTCTTGGATCCAAGGCCCCGCCCCCACAGGGCTGAGCCTCAAAGCCATGACACAGGGTCCCAACCCAGACCACATGGAGCCTATACTCGGACCTGAAACACCGGTCATGGTTCTTTATCAGGCTAGAAGGGGACTCGAGCCCAACCCCAGGGGCTCAAGGCATTTACACAGGGTCATGGAGCTGGCCACATGGACAGTATTGGTCCCAGGAGACTAAAATAGGGCTGTGGCTCCTAACCCACACTCTGATGTAAGCCACCCCTCCTATGACTACAGCTGACAACCGGTCTTCTTCGATTTCTTCATCTTAGAAGAAGTGACAGAGATGAAAGCTTAAGAGGACACCAAGGAAAAGGAATCAAAGGAAGAAGGTGCACGTTTCTTCCTCTTTCCAACCTTCCCCTCAGGATCTGTAAGCTGAAGAGTCGAAGTCTTAGAAACCCAGATGGCTTTTCCCCAAGGGAGGACACCACAGGGTTTGCTCAAACAGGACCCATATCATGGGAACACTGTCACTGGGAGAGAAGTTACACTTACAGGGGAGAATAAGCCCCAGAACCCCCAGCACAAGGGCTGGGGTGAAACACAAGGGAAGGGGGGCATGGGAATATGTGGGAAAAACCATGCCCACAGGGGAACACATCCTTTGGCCGCAGAGTCCCTAGGGAGGGGGAATATGTCCTTCGGCCCCAAAGGGCCCTGGGAAGGTGAACCACTACAGAAACCACCAGAGCACTGACACTGGGGACACATTAATACCACCTTCACCACTGGTGTCACCAAGGAGACATTGAACTGGAGAGCCTACTTAAAAGACGTAAGGAGGCCAAAACCTATTAGGTCATACTCATCGCCAGTAGTAGCACAAATGGAAGTCTCTAATCTTCAATGGGGTGCGGCAAACAAAGGAGGATTCACACATGCCACCAAAACCTGAAGCCCACTGACATAGGCCAGTGGGTTCTTCTCACCTGCTCCACACTCCTCGGGGAATGAGCCACGGGAATAAGGGAAGGAGCAGCGAAAGCAGATGCACCTGATGATCAGATGGAAGAAGCAAAGCTCTCTTTCCCAAAGCATACACCTGCAAGGAGGCCACGACCTACATTCGGCATAGGGGATGACTGCGAACAATCATGCCCACAGCAAGAGCACAAAGATTGTGTGGCTCTACAGCCAGTTTAACAATAAAAAAAAAATGTTAGTAAAGTCCATCCTTCCGCAATCAAGTGTCTTGTTTCACATTATAACAATCAACAGCCAGCATTCACTTCCCAATCCATAAGTGAAGTGACTTTGACAGGTAAGGGGGCGGTGCTCCTTGCCCAAGCTCCCACCTGCTACTAAACTGCTCATTAAACGATTCAAAAGCCATACAGCCTTCACAATGAAAAATATTCCCTACCAAATGTATGACAGTTTGCGTTCTCATAAGAAAAAACTGTAATGTTTTCTTTGAATTCAAAGATAGATAGATAATTCTGTGAAGGACTGTCAGAACAAAAACTTCAAAAATATTAAGTAAAGTATAATTCACTAATTTCAAAGAATTAATATTTGTAATTTGAGTAATAAAACTTATATTAACTATTCAATTTGACAACAATTCCCTTAAACTTATCACTTTATTGTTTTTTCCAGAATGGTATGTAATTTGTAATTAATCATATAATACTTCAGGTTAAAGTTAATTAAAAGTACAAATGAATGCTCATCACAAATTTACCACTTGAAATGTACTAGTTAAGGTAAAGCAATTGTTTGTACAGTACTATAATGTACTAATCTTACTACTACAGTGCTCCATTCCCTTTCAGTAAGATGAGGAACAAAAACCACTAAACCTATGTATGACCAAAAACAAAGCTGAGAAATCAAATGTATAGTGAACACAATGCACTCTTTAAAATAGGACAAAATCAAAATAAACAAAGGACCTTGCAACGTAATTATCATATGCATATATGATCTTACATGGAAGATGGCTTAATAATCAAATTTGTATAGTTTCTTATCAAGTATTATTGAATGGTTCTTGAATAATTAAATATAAACGGGTTCCTGGAAAGTGAAAATGAAATGTTTCTGAATAATTAAGTATGTGCAGTTTATTTCTAGTTCTATGTGGAAGATGTCTGAATACAAAAATAAACAGCATGTTTCCGAATAAAATACACAGTCAAAAAACGGTTTGTCAATAAAAAATAAAAAAAGGTGGCTTTACGCATTTGTATCCAGACAAAACCTGCATTACCTAATGCTGCGATTCACCAGCACAAAAATGATATTTTGATTATAAAATAAATTTTTGAATATACTTACCCGGTGAATATATAATAGCTGACGTCTCCGACGGCCCAACAGATTCCAAAAACTCGCGAGCGATCGCCGTGAAGGTTGCGGGTGTGACCACCAGCGCCGACTATCGGCCAGATACCGCATATACTTGTCAATTTCTCCAGTTCTTCTCAGTCCGCTGGGTCTCTATCGGGGAGGAAGGGAGGGCCTTTAATTTATATATTCACCGGGTAAGTATATTCAAAAATTTATTTTATAATCAAAATATCATTTTTAAATATTAAACTTAGCCGGTGAATATATAATAGCTGATTCACACCCATGGTGGTGGGTAGAGACCAGTATTAATACAATAAAGGCGTATATGCTCAAGAGTTTTTTGACAATATTTCATAAAAAACCAACTTAAGTATAGGTACCTGGTAAGGAAGCTGACTCTGATGATTACTTTGCCTCATTAGTCTGCTTTCCTCACGAAGCCCAGCCATCCTCTCAGGATGCTGAAAGACTCCCATGAGCTGTTATATCCAGGGCGAACACCCCTATAACAGGACCTCATCAATACCCTTAATCTGGGCGCTCTCAAGAAACATTTTGACCACCCGCCAAATCAAAAAGATTGCGAAAGACTTCTTAGTCTCCCGTACAACCCAAAATAAGAATAAAAATTTCAAAAGTAGATTAACCCTGGATAGGTACGGTGGGTCGTTTGCGACCCCGAGCGTAAAAAAAAAACAGGTTTTTCTCACGTGACTCACCCCTGTGACTGAATTTGTGGGTGATCGACCTGCAGGAGGTGTCTCCCCTACACGCTCTAGTAGTGTCCAGATGTGCATTGCTGTAGCTGTACACCTTCCCCGATTTCTGAGACGCGTCGGGGTCGTTCGCGTCCGAGTTTACCCTTCTGAGGTAGTTTGCATAATTATCAAAGTTATTACGTATTATGAAATTGTCGTAGAATGGTGCAACTTGTATAGGTTATCAGTTGTGGAAAGTCTTGGTGGATTGTTTGGCTACCATGTGCATGTTTTTTTTTTTAGTTAAAATGTCGTTCATCACCACGAGGACCATTTTACCGCGAGTGCCCCTTTTTCATTTTTTTTCATTTTTTTGCCAAGTCATTTTTCCGTAAGATATTGCCAAATAGTGTCGTAAAACTTTTGCTTGTTTAGTGTTGGAAAGTGTGTCTAGATGATCTGGCTACCCATGCATGACTTTGTTTTTGTCAGATACGACGTAGTTATTGGTATATTGGGTATTTAACTGCGGTTACCAATTTCTGTTTTTTTTTCAATATTTGTAAAAATTACTACGTAGTAAGGAATTGCCGTATATTATTCATTTTTTTTTCATGTTTATATGTTAGAAAGTGTGCCTTGATGGTTGGGCTAACACGTGCATGTCTTTTTTTTTATCTGAGATGTCGTATATTAGAATGTCGGGCATTTTACCGCGAGTGTCCCTTTTTAATTTTTTTTAATTTTTTTGCCAAGTCATTTTTCCGTAAGATATTGCGAAATAGTGTCGTAAAACTTTTGCTTTTTTAATGTTGGAAAGTGTGTCTAGATGATCTGGCTACCCATGCGTGATTTTGTTTTTGTCAGATACGACGTAGTTATTGGTATATTGGGTATTTAACTGCGGTTGCCAATTTCTGTTTTTTTTTCAATATTTGTAAAAATTTACTACGTAGTAAGGAATTGCCGTATATTATTGATTTTTTTTTTCATGTTTATGTGTTAGAAAGTGTGCCTTGATGGTTGGGCTAACACGTGCATGTCTTTTTTTTTTATCTGAGATGCCGTATATTAGAATGTTGGGCATTTTTCCGCGAGTGCCCCTTTTTATTTGTTTTGCATTTTTTTGCTTAGTCATGTTACCGTAAGGAATTGGCAAGTAGTGTCGCAAAACTTATATTTTTATAGTGTTGGAAAGTGTTTCTAGATGATCTGGCTACCCATGCCTATTTTTTTTTTAGCCAGATATGGCGTATATATAAGTATGTGTTCGATTTTCCTGTGATTGCCATTTTTTCGTTTTTTCCCATTTCTTTCAAAATTACTACGTACTAAGGAACTATCACAGAGTAATATTTCATTTATATGTTTATTTGTCGGAAAATATGCCTTGATGGTTTGCCTAGCACGTGGCTGAAATTTTTTTTTTCTGAAATGCCGTATATTAGAATGGCCATTTTTCCACGAGTGCCCCTTTTTATTTGTTTTGCATTTTTTTGCTTAGTCATGTTACCGTAAGGAATTGGCAAGTAGTGTCGCAAAACTTATATTTTTATAGTGTTGGAAAGTGTTTCTAGATGATCTGGCTACCCATGCCTATCTTTTTTTTAGCCAGATATGGCGTATATATAGGTATGTGTTCGATTTTCCGGTGATTGCCATTTTTTCGTTTTTTCCCAATTCTTTCAAAATTACTACGTACTAAGGAACTATCACAGAGTAATGATTCCTCTAGATGTTTATTTGTCGGAAAATTTTGTTTACTTTTTTTTTGATTGAATATCATCAAATTTTTTTAGCTAAAATATTGTTTTACATTTTTTTTTTTCGATTTTATTTCCCTTCAAAAAAAATTTTTTGGGTCAGAATTTTAATTTTATAGTCGTAAAATAATCGACAATTATCCAGCAACCCACCATACAATTTTTATGCATATCCAATAATAATTAGATTAGTAAATAACACCTTGAAATTGACATACCCTTCCTACATTTCAAGTGGCAGATTAGGGAGTCTGAGTCAGTGTGGTTGGCGGCCATTTTGTGGACATATCCGAAGCGTAAGCTGCCCTATCTATATATATTCTTGTTCCCTATAGAATTTGTGATATTTTGGTATATTTTTACCTGCATAAATATCATATTATATATTAAATATATGTATTTTTTTACGAAATTTCCAAGTACTCAAAAAATTACCTTTAGATATGGCCCCTGATATAAATGTAATTTACAAAATAATGAAGATTTTTTTACATATTTCTATTTTAGGATAACATATGTTTATTCCCTAAAAAAATTAGCCACTTCCTATTTCATTTGGGTACCCAAAAAAATTCATGAAATTTGGACAATTTTTTTTGGCCAAAAAAAGTTACCCTTTTTTTCTCATTTCAGATCTTCACCTCCATGGGTCTGACTTCATCCAAAATACATCAAGATGTGTCCTAAACATTCAAGAATCAATTCCTAAAAGGATTTGTGTATATATGTATAAACTTTTTTTTTATGAATTTTTATGTCAGGTCTTTTTTTTTTTCTACTTAATTTTTTAAAATATTTATAATAAATAGTTTTTCTGCAGATGAGTAGTATTTATCTTTACAGTTGTTTTAAGCATTCATTGAAGTTTTTTTTGGCAAAAGAAAAAAGGAGGTTACTGCAAAAACTGATTTTTCAAGAATTTTTTTTGGCGTCGGGGTCGTTCGCGTCCGAGTATACCCTTAAAGGGGTGTCCGAGGACCGTACCTATCCAGGGTTAAAAAGATATTGGGATTAAGGGAATGTAGTGGTAGAGCCTTCACCCACTACTGCACTCGCTGCTACGAATGGTCCCAGTGTGTAGCAGTCCTCATAAAGAGTCTGGACATCTTTCAAGTAAAATGAAGCGAATACCGATTTGCCTCTCCAAAAGGTCGCGTCCATAATACTTTTAATGGATCTATTTTGCTTAAACGCTACTGAAGTTGCTATCGCTCTGACTTCATGAGCCTTGACTTTAAGTAAATTACGATCCTTCTCACTTAAATGAGTGTGTGCCTCCCGAATCAAAAGTCTAATAAAATAAGACCACGCATTCTTAGACATGGGCAAAGAGGGCTTTTTAACGGAGCACCATAAAGCCTCTGAACAACCTCGCAGCGGTTTAGCTCTGGATAAATAAAATTTAAGAGCTCTAACGGGGCACAGCACTCTTTCAACTTCATTCCCCACAATCTCAGAAAGACTGGGGATATCAAATGATTTAGGCCAAGGACGAGACGGAAGTCCATTCTTGGCCAAAAAACCAAGTTGAAGAGCGCATACTGCTTTATTAGTGGAGAAGCCGATGTTCTTGCTAAAAGCATGTATCTCACTAACCCTTTTAGCCGAAGCCAAGCACACCAAAAAAAAGTGTCTTGAGGGTAAGATCCTTCAGGGAGGCTGAATTTAATGGTTCAAACCTGTTTGACATAAGGAACCGTAGGACCACGTCCAAGTTCCAAGCAGGAGTCGAAATATGACGTTCCTTGGAAGTCTCGAAAGACTTAAGCAGGTCTTGGAGATCTTTGTTATTAGAAAGATCCAAACCCCTATGCCTGAAAACAGAAGCTAACATGTTTCTGTAGCCTTTAATGGTGGATGCAGAGAGGGAGCGACCGTTTCTCAGATAAAGCAGAAAATCTGCAATCTGCGCTACAGAGGCACTTGGAAGAGGAAATAGAGGAGGACTTGCACCAGTCTCTAAATACCTCCCATTTCGACTGATAGATCCTGATGGTAGAGGATCTTCTAGCCCTCGCGATCGCTCTAGCTGCCTCCTTCGAAAACCCTCGAGCTCAAGAGAGTCTTTCGATAGTCTGAAGGCAGTTAGACGAAGCGTGGGGAGGCTTTGATGAAATCTCTTTACGTGAGGCTGTCGCAAGAGATCCATCCGCAACGGCAGACTTCTTGGAACGTCTACCAGCCATAGAAGTACCTCTGTGAACCACTCTCTCGCAGGCCAGCGTGGAGCAACCAACATCAACCTGGTCCCTTCGTGAGAGGTGAACTTCTGCAGCACCTTGTTTAGGATCTTGAAAGGTGGAAAGGGATAAACGTCCAGGTGAGACCAGTCCAGCAGGAAAGCGTCTATGTGGGCTGCCTCTGGATCCGGAACTGGAAAGCAGTAAGTCGAGAGCCTCTTTGTCAGTGAAGTCGCAAAAAGATCTATGGCGGGTTGACCCCATGTCATCCATAGCTTCTCGCACGCAGTCTTGTACAACGTCCACTCCATGGAGATGACTTGTCCTCTTCTGCTGAGGCAGTCCGCCAAGACATTCATTTTTCCTTGCACAAATCTCGCCAAAGGAGGGATGTTACTTGCCTTAAATGGAGTTCCTTCTGATCCGTGGACCAAAGACCCGAGCATTCCAGACTGTCCAGTGGAGCTCCCTAACCCAAATCCGATGCATCTGAATACTGTACAACACATGGTTTGGGTTCTTGATCGCAAGAGAAAGACCTTCTCGAAGTCTGATGTTGCTGTCCCACCAAGTCAGACATGTCTAGACTGAGTTGGAGATTGGGAAAGAGATACTCTCTAAGCCCTTCTCCTTGTTCCAATGGTTTAGGTGAAATTGGAGAGGGCAAAGGTTGAGTCTCCCCAGAGAGATAAACTACTCCAGCGATGAAAGAGTTCCCACGAGGCTAGTTCAAACTCTTACAGAGCAACTGTTTTTCTCTTGCAAGTGAAGGACTTTTAACAGAGCTTGTTCCATTCTTGTGGGAGACGAAAAGGCCCGAAAAATCAGACACTGTATCTCCATTCCCAAATAAAGAATAGTCTGGGATGGGGTACTGTAAGTTACGACTTCTCTACGTTCACTATGAGACCTAGCTCCTTGGTTAGGTCTAATGTCCATTAGAGGCTCTCCAGACAGCGATATAATGACGACGCCCTGATTAGCCAGTCGTCAAAATAAAGGGAGGCTCTGAATCCTCAAAAAATGTAGAAAGCTTGCTACATTTTGCAAGGGCCTTGTAAAAACAAGAGGAGCAGGAATGAGGCCGAAGTACAGTGCTCGAAATTGGTACATTACTTTCCCGTCCACAAACCTCAGATGTTGTTGAAAGTTTGGATGAATCGGGATGTGGAAGTATGCATCCTGAAGGTCGAGAGAGACCATCCAGTCGCCTTCCCTTACTGCTGCCAAGACAGATTTGGTAGTCTTCATCGTGAACTTTGTCTTGACAATGAACACATTGAGCGCACTTACATCTTAAGTACTCCTGCAGTGAACGTGGCTGCCAGATCATTGGAGCCATCCCTGATAGCCTTGTTCCTGCAGTGAACGTGGCTGCCAGATCATTGGAGCCATCCCTGATAGCGTTGTTCATGCATGACATAATTGTACAGCAATACATTGACAGCTGGAGAAACCTTCTTACTTAAGGCTCCCAGGGACCAATCCAACAAATAAAAACTTCAAACGCTCGAAAAAACTCCTAACAGGAGATGGTCTAGCTCTGAAGCCGACCATAAAATCTTGGAGTGTCTCATGGCTAGACGACGAGGAGAGTCCACAAGGCTTAAGAAGTCTCCCTGGGCAGAGGCAGGTACTCCCAAGCCGAGAACTTCTCGAGCTTCTCCTGTGTCACACCAGATGCCCGAGCGAGAAGCTAATTAAGAAGGAGGAGAAGCAAAAGCAGACTTTCCTAAACTTCTCCTGGATTCCAACCAGTCTCCCAGTAAGAGCATGGCCCTCTTGGAAGAACAAGAGAGAACTGACTTCGTAAAAGTAGGCGTCGAAGAAAGTCTAGGACAAAATTTCACTAAAGAAATTCATAATTAAAATACAAGGGATTGTTGGACCACCCTAGGTTACTCCTCTTCTGAATGACTCCCCAAAGGTACATTAGTTGAAAGGGGGTCATCAACTTCTTCAGAAGGCACATCATCTGATAAATCTAAAGTCTTGCGAGAAGGAGATTTATAATCAGAATGACGTGAAGGAAAAGCCTGACTGGCTACATCAACTTGTATATGAACAGAAGTTAAAGTTGGAGGGTCGATGTCACGTTGTGACTGCAGAGAATGTTATTCTACTACACGTCGTGACAGAAGTAACTGACGTTCAAACGTCCCGTAGTAACAGCGGTGACTGCTGTTCGATGCTATATCGTGACTACGATGACTGACCCTCGACGTCACGTCATGTCTACGGTGTCTACCGCTCAACGTCACGTCGTGTCTGCGGTGTCTGCATCTCAACGTCACGCTGTGACTGCGGTGGCTGACGTTCAAAGCGATCAAAGTTACATCGAGATTTATGCTCCGCATCTCGCTTAACAGCAAAGCTGTCACTAGAGATAACGTCAGCGTGGCGTAACAAAGCTCGTCTAGAAGGTTGAAGACCCGAATCACGTATCCCAGAACCGTGACGTACAAAAAGCAAAGGATCCTTTCGCACAGGAACAGGATCGAAAGCTTCTATTGAAGAAGAAAGCTTTAACAGCATATCTAACTTCGGATCAACCTGTGACTGCAGTGGCTGACGTTCAAACGTCACGTAGTAAACAGCAGTGACTGCTGATCGATGCTATATCGAGACTACGGTGACTGACACTCGATGTCACGTTGTGTCTACGGTGTCTACCGCTCAACGTCACGTCGAGTCTGTGGCAGAAACGTCTGTACATGAACGTCATCGCTATGAACGGGACTCTTATTATGACTACAGCTAGGACGTTGAACTTGTTCTGAAGGAACTAATAAACGTTTCAACCGTCTCGAAACTTTACGCCCAGGCTTTTAAAGAGACGAATCATCGGAAGACGAGGAGAAACTTCGTCTCTCCTGTCTTATGGCAAGGACGTGCTTGCCGAGCAACGTCTGATACCTTTGAGGGAACGTCTGTTCGTTGGTTTACACTCCTCACTCCCTTAGGTCCTATGACATTCCTTCTCCCTGGTGCAGGGGAGCCTGAAAGAGGTCTCGGACTAGGCAAGTGACAAGCACGAACAAACGAACCCTCCGCAACACAGAACATGTTTTTTTGCACTTGCTTCACTGATATCGTATTTTTCAATAATTTTACATTAGACATGAATAAAACTGATTTCTACCTGAAGCACGCAATTCTCCCTTACATCAAAAGGTTAGAATTGCGAAATGAGTCGTATAATGTAAGCACATTAGTACAAAATGAAACACACATGCAAAAATCAATAAACATATACATATATATCGAATAAAACGGAAATATATACTGTAAAGTTAAAAAGATCAGTGACTGGGGAGGAGACTAAACACTAGTTCACTAAGGACTACGTTTTCAATCTCTCACCGTACAGTGCCTTGGGACGAGAATAAAAACTAAAACGTTTTATCCTCTCTCCCCGTACAGAGACTTGGGACGAGAGTAAAAAAAAACTGAATCGAGAACAACGTTACTCGCTCCCAAACTCCTTGTACAGAGACTTGGGACGAGAATAAAGATCGGATCGTTCTCTCTCTCTCTCCGTCTCTCTCTCTCTCTCTCTCTCTCTCTCTCTCTTGTCACTCACAAGAGAATGGCCCACTCACCCTTCGTCAATAACAGGTTATTTGACTAAAGGAAAAAACTGAAAGGACTAAGAAATTGAAAATTAACAAGTTCCTTTAAAATAGTATCTAAAACACTTCAGTTTGAAAGAAGAATGAACAAAACGTCAAAATCGATTTACTCTTTCTGCAAAGTGAAACCGTGATTCTCTCTTTCTCTATCGTAACGATAGAGCGCAAACTGCGTAGCATAAATAAACCAAACGTTAGTTCATCTTTGAAAAAACAGCACGAAGACTATTCAAAGAATATATTTCTTAAAATATTTTCTAAAAAATATTCATTTCATCACTCTTACAGAGCAACTGTTTCAAACTAAACAAAAATAAAAGTTGAATGGGCTCAACGTTGTTTAACTTCGTTTTCCAAGTTAGGACCGCCTACAGTAAAGGCCGCATATAAACAAAAACATAAAATTTATCTTGATGTTTAGTATAAATGGAAAGCTAATCGAAGAGGCCTAATAAAGGCGGGTGAGATATAAAATATAAAATATATAGAGGTAAATCTATAAATATCAACAATAATTTATAAAGTGATAAAATAATTACTAAAAGCCTTTAACACACTTCCGTACACTGAGGGAAGGGTCGGCCATCTTTTCTCTATGGAAAAAACCAGAGATTAAAAAAAGCAAGGGCAAAACACTTTTCCTCTCCTTTCAAAAGCATTTCTTTTGAAGATAGTATTGAATAATCCAACACGGCGAAAGCAATAAAACCAAAACCAAGTACTTCACCAATTCGGTCGAAAACTCGAGGTCATAAAGCGAGCGGAACCAACTTGTCGACAAGACCGACCCAGAAGAACTGGAGAAATTGACAAGTATATGCGGTATCTGGCCGATAGTCGGCGCTGGTGGTCACACCCGCAACCTTCACGGCGATCGCTCGCGAGTTTTTGGAATCTGTCGAGCCGTCGGAGACGTCAGCTATTATATATTCACCGGCTAAGTTTAATATTTAAAAACATATAATACAGTAGTGTACATTTGTATCAAACTTTTTGCCATAAAATATTCATTGCTCAACGAGAAAATCAATGCATTGCAAGCGTTAGGGCCATTTTTGTTTACGTATAGTCCTGTTTAATAGGTCATTATTATGTTTCACTATTATATATGGCTGATTATGTCTAGTGTTTCTAGCACCAAGCGGACCTGCCCCAGTCGTGATGGGTACTCTTGTGGCACCTTTACAAGTCAGGCTGAGGTGTATCAGCATCCCCTTTGCCCTTTTTGCTGTGGCAAACAATGTTCTGTGGAATCTCCAAGTGAGTATTGTAGGGAGTAGTTATCCTCCCACTAGGAGAGATATTGTTCCCGTCAGAAGAATCGAGCCAAACGGAATAGTTTCCTTTCCTTGTCTTGACAGTAAGAGGCGCAAGCTCTTGTCTTAGGCGACTACTAACCACCCCATCCCCGGCTCTTTTCGTTTCTTGAGCTCACTAGAGCTATAGTTATGGAGGACATGGCCATAATTTAATCATTGATGAATAGGCATCATGAGTAGAATATTCATTAACAAAATGTTATTTTCATTAGTAAAATAAATTTTTGAATATACTTACCCGATAATCATGTAGCTGTCAACTCTGTTGCCCGACAGAAATCTACGGTCGGGATACGCCAGCGATCGCTATTCAGGTGGGGGTGTACACAACAGCGCCATCTGTGGTCAGGTACTCTAGTACTTCTTGTCAACACCACCTCAATTTTTTCCTCGGTCCACTGGTTCTCTATGGGGAGGAAGGGTGGGTCAATTAAATCATGATTATCGGGTAAGTATATTCAAAAATTTATTTTACTAATGAAAATAACATTTTTCAATATTAATCTTACCCGATAATCATGTAGCTGATTCACACCCAGGGTGGTGGGTGAAAACCAGTGTACATGTTAATCAAGAAGCTAAGTATCCCGTATTTTATTTTATTAGTTATTCAAAAATAACATAAAATAAATAAGTACCTGGTAAGGAAGACGACTTGAACCATTACTCTGCCTTTATTAATTACGTCTTCCTTACTGAGCGTAGCGGTCCTCTTAGGATGCTGAACGACTCTTAGGTGCTGAAGTATAAAGGGTTGCAACCCATACTAAAGGACCTCATCACAACCTTTAACCTCGGCGCTTCTCAAGAAAGAATTGACCACCCGCCAAATCAACAAGGATGTGGAAGGCTTCTTAGCCGACCGTACAACCCATAAAAAGTATTCAAGAGAAAGGTTAAAAGGTTATGGGATTATGGGAATGTAGTGGCTGAGCCCCCGCCTACTACTGCATTCGTTGCTACGAATGGTCCCAGGGTGTAGCAGTACTCGTAAAGAGACTGGACATCTTTGAGATAGAATGATGCGAACACTGACAAGCTTCTCCAATAGGTTGCATCCATAACACTCTGCAGAGAACGGTTCTGTTTGAAGGCCACTGAAGTAGCCACAGCTCTCACTTCATGTGTCCTTACCTTCAGCAAAGCAAGGTCTTCTTCCTTCAGATGAGAATGTGCTTCCCTAATCAGAAGCCTGAATAGTAAGAAACTGAGTTCTTAGACCTTGGAAAAGAAGGCTTCTTGATAGCACACCATAAGGCTTCTGATTGTCCTCGTAAAGGTTAAGACCTTTTTAGATAGTACCTAAGAGCTCTAACTGGGCAAAGTACTCTCTCCAGTTCGTTCCACACCAAGTTGGACAGGCTTGGGATCTCGAACGACTTAGGCCAAGGACGTGAAGGAAGCTCGTTTTAGCAAAAACCGAGCTGCAAGGAACATGTAGCCGTTTCAGATGTGAAAACTATGTTCCTGCTGAAGGCGTGGATCTCACTTACTCTTTTAGCTGTTGTCAAGCACACGAGGAAAAGAGTTTTTAATGTGAGGTCCTAAAAAGAGGCTGATTGGAGAGGTTCAAATCTTGATGACATAAGGAACCTTAGGACCACGTCTAGATTCCAGCCTGGAGTGGACAACCGACGTTCCTTTGAGGTCTCAAAAGACCTAGGGAGGTCCTGTAGATCTTTGTTGGTGGAAAGATCCAAGCCTCTGTGGCGGAAAACCGCTGCCAACATACTTCTGTAACCCTTGATCGTAGGAGCTGAAAGGGATCTTACGTTCCTTAGATGTAACAGGAAGTCAGCAATCTGGGTTACAGTGGTACTGGTTGAGGAAACTGCATTGGCCTTGTACCAGCTTCGGAAGACTTCCCCTTTAGACTGATAGACTCTGAGAGTGGATGTTCTCCTTGCTCTGGCAATCGCTCTGGCTGCCTCCTTCGAAAAGCCCCTAGCTCTTGAGAGTCTTTCGAAAGTCTGAAGGCAGTCAGACGAAGAGCGTGGAGGTTTGGGTGTACCTTCTTTACGTGAGGTTGACGTAGAAGGTCCACTCCTAGAGGAAGAGTCCTGGGAATTTCGACCAGCCATTGCAGTACCTCTATGAACCATTCTCTCGCGGGCCAGAGCGGAGCCAACCAACGTCAGCCGTGTCCCTTTGCGAGAGGTGAACTTCTGAAGTACCCTGTTGACAATCTTGAACGGCGGGAATGCATACAGGTCGAGATGGGACCAATCCAGCAGAAAAGCATCCACGTGAACTGCTGCTGGGTCTGGAATCGGAGAACAATACAACGGGAGTCTCTAGGTTATCGAGGTAGCGAACAGATCTATGGTTGGCTGACCCCACAGGGCCCAAAGTCTGCTGCAAACATTCTTGTGAAGGGTCCACTCTGTGGGGATGACCTGACCCTTCCGGCTGAGGCGATCTGCCATGACATTCATATCGCCCTGAATGAACCTCGTTACCAGCGTGAGCTTTCGATCTTTTGACCAGATGAGGAGGTCCCTTGCGATCTAGAACAACTTCCACGAATGAGTCCCTCCCTGCTTGGAGATGTAAGCCAAGGCTGTGGTGTTGTCAGAGTCCACCTCCACCACCTTGTTAAGCTGGAGGGACTTGAAGTTTATCAAGGCCAGATGAACCGCCAACAACTCCTTGCAATTGATGTGAAGTGTCCTTTGCTCCTGATTCCATGTTCCCGAGCATTCCTGTCCGTCCAAAGTCGCACCCCAGCCCGTGTCTGATGCGTCCGAGAGGAGACGGCGGTCGGGTTTCTGAACAGCCAAAGGTAGACTTCCTTGAGAAGAAAGCTGTTCTTACACCACGCGAGAGTAGACCTCCTCTCTTCGGAAACAGGAACTGAGACCGTCTCTAGCGTCATGTCCTTTATCCAGTGAGCAGCTAGATGATACTGAAGGGGGCGGAGGTGGAGTCTCCCTAACACGATGAACAGGGCCAGCGATGAAAGTGTCCCTGTTAGACTCATCCACTACCTGACTGAGCATCGGTTCCTTCTCAGCATGCTCTGGATGCATTCTAGGGCTTGGAAGATCCTTGGGGCCGACGGAAAAGCCCGAAAAGCTCGACTCTGAAGATCCATACCCAGGTAGACAATGGTCTGGGATGGGACGAGCTGGGACTCCTCAAAATTGATCAGGAGGCCCAGTTCCTTGGTCAGATCCATAGTCCATCTGAGAATCTCCAGACAGCGACGACTTGTGGGAGCTCTTAAAAGCCAGTCGTCTGACGGAGCCGGACACAAGATCATGGTACTGCTGCACAGTCTGTGAACTGTCAACCATGGGGAAGCGAGGAAGTACAGTGACAACCCGAAGCTGTCTAGACTGTCTGGGTCGTACAGACAACTCCTTATCGGGTTGCTGAGGTTGCCGCACTGCGTCACAACAAGTCACTTCTGCTGGTTGTTGAACGTCTTCCCAGTGACACACTGACTCCGTAAACAAAAAATCCTCTAACAAGGACTAAGCTTGGACTGCATGTCTTGCAACACAGCTCAAGGTCTATGGGAGCAGGTGTGGTAACAGACGTGGTTAGCGACTGAAGTGGAACCATTACCTTCCCTGGAAGCATGTTATGCTTAAATAAAAGTCCATAGGAGGCTACGCAGCTAAAGGCTCCTCTCCAAATGACAGAGTCCTCAAGGGAATATCAGAAGGAGGGAGAATAGCACTTTCTCATCTGCAAAAGCAGCAGACTAGAAGGCAACGTTATGAAACTGCTTGACAGTCTAGTGAGTTGGCAACAACCAAAGATGTGTGACTGAGAAGCATGCGGTAAGGTATGCAGAGCATGCTGTATGCAGAGCATACTGTATTTAGAGCATGCTGTAAGGTAAGCAGAGCATGTTGCATGGCGTGTGGCTTATGCTGCATGGGATGAGGCTCATGCTGCTTAAAAGAAATCTGAACCTGACACTAATCTAGCTGTCCGAGGATTTACCTGGTGAGACATCAGTCTCTTTACCAGAGAGTTTTACCAGATTTCCCCCGGGCCACCACGTGACACAATTGGTAGTAATTCATTCAAATTACCCCTAATGAGTCAATATGGATAAATATCAACACAACATCGTGTTCAAATAGAAATAAATTTCTACCTCATACTTGGGATCGAACACTAGCCCCTTCTAATGAAAGGCCAGGTCGAAACCAACCATGCCACGAGAGCCCATAGGATGTCGCATAGCATGAG
>NC_090737.1:135885472-136015472 GCF_036898095.1 Palaemon carinicauda
CTCTCTCCTCCTTCTTGATTTATGTAATCAGCTTCATCGTGTCATTTTTAATTAAAATATGATTCTGAAGAGCAGTATCTAATGGAAAGAATGTTAGCTACATGCACTCTCTCTCTCTCTCTCCTCTCTCTCTCTCTCCTCTTCTTGATTTATATAATCAGTTTTATTCATGCCATTTTTAATTCAAATAGGATTCTGAAGATCAGCATCTTCTGGAAAGGATGTTAGCTACCTGCTCTCTCTCTCTCTCTCTCTCTCTCTCTCTCTCTCTTCTTGATTTATATAATCAGTTTTTATCATGCCATTTTTAATTCAAATAGGATTCTGAAGATCAGCATCTTCTGGAAAGGATGTTAGCTACCTGCTCTCTCTCTCTCTCTCTCTCTCTCTCTCTCTCTCTCTTCTTGATTTATATAATCAGTTTTATCATGCCATTTTTAATTCAAATAGGATTCTGAAGATCAGCATCTTCTGAAAGGAGTTAGCTACCTGCTCTCTCTCCTCTCTCTCTCTCTCTCTCTCCTCTCTTCTTCTTCTTCTTCTTCTTGATTTATTATATCATTTTTATCATGTCATTTTTAATTCAAATATGATTCCTCAGCATCTTCTGAAAAGGATATTAGCTACTCGCTCTCTCTCTCTCTCTCTCTCTCTCTATATATATATATATATATATATTATATATATATATATATATACATACACACACACAAACACACACACACACACACACACACACACATATATATATATATATATATCCATCCATCTTCTTGATTTATTTAATTAATTTCATCCTTTTTTTCCTGTCACAGCCATCTCATATACTAATCACATATTTAAAAATATCCTTCTAAAATCCCCTCTTGTTTCCTTAAGCAAAGTTTTAAAAACTCATTCATTAGACCTCGTGGCTTCTTCAGATCCACGAAAAGTGAAACTGTACGGACCCGTTGTTTAGATCGGTGCATTACCCCAAGCGTGTAGTCGAAAGGAATTGTGACTCAATTCGCTTTCGAGTAGACCGTGACACCTGGACAGGTATACATCACGTGGCAGCAGGCTAACGTCACAGCTTCCCTTCCTACCACTGGGGTAGAAATCATGGGTGTCCAATGTCACAGCTTCCCTTCCTGCCACTAGGGTATAAATCATGGGTTTGCAGCCCCACAGCTTCCCTTCCTACCACTGGGGTAGAAATCATGGGTGTCCAACGTCACAGCTTCCCTTCCTGCCCCTGGGGTAGAAATCATGGGTGTCCAACATGACAGCTTTCCTTCCTGACACTGGGGTAGAAACCATGGGTGCCCAACGTCACAGCTTCCCTTCCTGACACTGGGGTAGAAACCATGGGTGCCCAATGTCACAGCTTCCCTTCCTGACACTGGGGTAGAACTTGTGGGTGTCCAACGTCACAACTTCCCTTCCTGCCACTGGGGTAGAAATCATGGGTGTACAACCCCACAGTTTCCCTTCCTGCCACTAGGGTAGAAGTCATGGGTGTCCAACCCCATAGCGTTCCTTCTTGCCATTGGGGTAGAAATCGTGGGTGTCCAACCCCACAGCTTTTCTTCCTGCCACTGGGGTAGAAGTCATGGGTGTCCATTTTAAATGATTGTTAACTTAAAGGACTCCTTGGTCTATGATTTTTCTTGTTTTCTTTCAAGCTTAAACATCGGAATAGTATCTTAATTTGACATATGTGAAAATTATGAACTCAAGAAGATTCAACTGGATCGACTATTAGTTCTTCATACTCACAATTGAAAGGTCGGACTCTCTTACCTCCTTTATGTTTATTCAACCTTGGACTTGATCCTAATTGAATGACGTGCGTGTTGTCACTTGATCAGGAATGGATATACTTTCATTTTTATATATTCTCTATTAAGGAACACTATGTGTTTGTATCGTCCCTTCTCTTCGGACGTCACAGTACCTGGGGAAATTTGAAACAAGGTACTTACAATTGTAGAGTGTAGACCCCTAGTTTGAAACAAGGTACCTACAATTTGTAGAGTGTAGACTCCTAATTTGAAGCAAGGTAGCTTCAATTTGTAGAGTGCATACTCCTAGTTTGAAACTAGGTACCTATACTTTGTAGAGTATAGACTCCTAGTTTGAAACAAGGTACCTACAATTTGTAGAGTGTAGACTCCTAATTTGAAGCAAGGTAGCTTCAATCTGTAGAGTGCAGACTCCTAGTTTGAAACTAGGTACCTACACTTTGTAGAGTGTAGACTCCTAGTTTGAAACAAGGTACCTACAATTTGTAGAGTGTAGACTCCTAATTTGAAGCAAGGTAGCTTCAATTTGTAGAGTGCAGACTCCTAGTTTGAAACTAGGTACCTACACTTTGTAGAGTGTAGACTCCTAGTTTGAAACAAGGTACTTACAATTTGTAGAGTGTAAACTCCTTGTTTGAAACAAGGTACCTACAATTTGTAGAGTGTAGACCCCTTGTTTGAAACAAGGTACCTACAATTTGTAGAGTGCAGACTCCTAGTTTGAAACATGGTATGTACATTTGTAGAGTTTAGACTCCTACAGAGACCAGTGATAAGAAAGGATGTCCACACGCTGCATATTCCATTGCGAGATGCCGAGATCCCAAGCTCATAACTTCATACGGTGATCAGAGTTGATAGGTTTCCACTGAAACAGTGAGCTAGGGATGGGTCTATCGCAAGGTAGCTCTTAGATACTAACGAGTTTATATACAAACAGTTGAGGGCAACAGTGGCACAGAAATCCAAGCAATGTGAAGTATGCGATGGCAAACTTAAACAGGGTTTTCTATTATCATTGAGGGAGAGAACGAGAGATAAAAATCAATAGCAATACATTGTAGGAGCGTGTTTGAAACTCATGCGGTAGGTATTCAGGTCCGTGGATGCCATTAGCAAGTGGTGTGGTTCTTAGCTGATTAATTTTGGGGGATGTCAATTCCAGTTTATGTATGGATCAGAAACTTGTACTTTAAGACGAAAAGAGGAAGCAAAGCTTGAGAGAACAGAGATGAGAATTGGAAAAAGATGAAATAAGAAGAATGACAGATGTAGTGAAGATTACTGAGATGATAAGAGTGTCACCACTGAGGTGGTGTGGACATATATAAAGATGGAGGGTGGGGAGGGAGTGAGGAGGGCTTGGGAAGAATCTGTAAGGGGGAGAAGATCAAGAGGGAGGCAGAAAATTGGATGGCGAGATAAGGTGAAGGATGATATGGAGAGAAGAGGTTTAGTGGAAGAGGAGGCCTTTGATCGAAGGTATTGGAGAGAGCGCATAAGGCAACCGACCCCTTAATGTAGGGATAACGGTGAGGAAGAAGAAGATAAGGTGAAGGATGATATGGAGAGAAGAGGTTTGGTGGAAGAGGATGCCTTTGATCGAAGGCATTGGAGAGAGCGCATAAGGCAACCGACCCCTTAATTTAGGGATAACAGTGGGGAAGACGAAGAAGAAATCAGGTTTACCATTCATAAGTTCACTCAGAGGAAAATGAACAACTGTTGTTTAAACGTTTATTGCCATTGAGTGGTATAGATATATTCAAGACATGATGCCTTATGTGAATGCGTTCCACTTCACTGTGGCTCTTGTTATTAATGCGAAGAGATCACTCGCTTTCCGTATTCGTCCGAGAATGGTACTTTCACTTTCTGTCCCACTAACTCTCTCAGGATGTCCAGTGCTTTCCAGGAGTCGATGCTTTGAGTCAACAAGATTTTAAATTGTTTTTATTGCATCACGAAATGATTAACATTGAGTATATTTATGTGTTAGGTACTTTACAATATTGATTGGATATACCTGAAAGTATTTTGATATTTTATATAAAACTTTGTTAAAATATTCATTAAATTGCAATAGTAATTCTGTAGGTAAAATTGTATGCACACACACACACACACACACACACACACACACACACACACACATATATATATATATATATATATATGTATATAAATATATGTGTGTGTATACTGGCCATAACGAAGCAAGAGAGTTGTTATAGTAACTGACACATTAAACATTGTAACAAAATCAGAAAAAAAAAATGAATGGAAATTTTTGAAAAGCTAAAGTACTGTATATATCTGGTAACGCTTCTCTCTCTCTCTCTCTCTCTCTCTCTCTCTCTCTCTCTCTCAGTGTTTCGACATGATGGTGACAGTAGGTACTGGAACAACGATTTCCATGACTGGACAATTGTAATTTACGGTTTCCTATCCCCCATTGACACGGATAATTGCCTTACTTTATCTCTCTCTCTCTCTCTCCTCTCTCTCTCTCTCTATATATATATATATATATACATATACAGAGAGAGAGAGAGTATATATATTTATATATGCAGTATATATGCTTATTTTTATATTTGTATTATAAATATTAAGTATACATTTACTATAGGTATATCCATATATACTGTATGTACGGTATATATATATATATATATATATGTGTGTATATATATATATATTTATTTATATATATATATATATATATATTATACTGGGTGTGTTTGTGCGTAAAGAGAGAGCTGATGGCAAAGAGTATTTGCCGAGTATATACAGCAGCTTCCTCTCTTGTAGCGAACTAAATGAAGTAACCTTTTTTTTTCTTTAAAATGTGCATAAAATTTTCTTTTCTCTGCTTGAGTCTTGTTTGTTCCCATAAAATTAAGGTACTGTTTATGATTTTTAATCTTTAATATATAATTATTACTCTATATTGTGTTATCCAACAATACAATACTATTAATTCTTGTTTTATGGAAAATAGAAAAAAAAATAGTTTATTTCACTGTTTCTTGACTTACTGTTTCTTTTATTGCACTGTATAGATTATCTGCAATCCACTATCGAATTCCCGTTAGTGGTCGTGCTTATGCGATTTTACAGATTTCTAGGAAACCCTTTATAAAAGACCTCGCTTATACTGTCCAACATTTCCTTCGCTCTCCTTAATCTTGAGAGATAAGATATGTCATATGAACGCTCATCTGTTTCGTTGTTGTTATTGTTGTTGTTGTTTACGTCAAATGCTTTGTCTGAGTTATTGGAATCATATTAGATTGGGATATAGTTCATGTTATTGTTAAAACTCCAAAGGAGTCAAAGGATTTCATGAGATTGATTGATTGATTGATATAAGGTTTTCTGGCATTCTGATATCTAAGGTCATTGACGCCGATATCATTTATTATTAATAAAGAATAAAACAATATTAAATTCAAACCATAAAAGAAAAGATGTAATTTTAAAAGTTAAATAGCTTTCAGAAGATCTGCTTCTGAAATAAAGCTAAAAGTACCACTAACATGGTAAGACACATCATGTCCAAGAATCTTGGCAAGGATGAACCTGCCATCCTCACCTCGAGCCTCAAACAGATATCTATTTCTTTCACTACTATAAGTGGGTCATTTAGATCCAATTGTGATCATGAATGTCTATTCAAATTGCGTTCGTGCGTAGAAAAGATTTTAGGGTGAAAAAGTGTTTTTCGCGTTGGATCCTTATGTCTTTTGTCTTACTGAGGTGGATTTTTTATTTTATACATTTCTTTTATATTTGAAATTTACTTATTGATATTTTTGTATCAAATTCTTATATACATTGTTTATTAAATCCTTTATTATTATTATTATTATTGAATTATTAAGATGAGAAATTTGTAAGTAAAACATTATTTTTCTCACCTGTATCTTCAATAATTCCTTGAATTTTTTTTTAGTTTTTTTATTAAACCCTGTATTATTATTATTATTTAATTATTAAAATGAAGAATTTGCCAGTAAAAAATATTTTTTTCACCTGTTTCTTTAATAATTCCTTTTATTTTTTTTTAATTTTTTTTTTATTAAACCCTGTATTATTATTATTAAATTATTAAAACTAGAAATTTTCCAGTAAAAAGATTTTTCTCACCTGTTTCTTTAATAATTCCTTTTACCTTTCAGTTTTTTTAGACCCTATATTATTATTAGAATAAGATGTACCAGTAGAAAAATATTTTGCCCACCTGTTTCTTAAATTAATTATTTTCTATTTTAAGTTATGACAGTCATTTATTTATATTGACATCTAATTAATTGTTTCATTTGCAAAATCTTTAATCTCTTTGCAACATTGATTTTTTTGCTCACCTATTTCTTTAATTAATTATTTTCTATTTAGATTTAAGACAGTTATTTATTCATATTAACATCTAATCAATTGTTTCATTTGCAAAATCTTTAATCTCTTTGCAACATTGATTTTTTTGCTCACCTATTTCTTTAATTAATTATTTTCTATATTAATTTATGAAAGTTATTTATTCATATTGACATCTAATTAATTGTTTCATTTGCAAAATCTTTAATCTCTTTGCAACAATGATTTTTTTGCTCACCTATTTCTTCAATTGATTATTTTCTTAATTTATGACAGTTATTTATTTATATTGACATCTAATTAATTTTTTTTTTTTGCAAAATCTTTAATCTCTTTGCAACATTGATTTCATATTTCTTTCCAATCATACTTCACTTAGAATTTTCATCTTGCAGAAATAAATTTTCCCCCATATTTGCAAACGTGAGAAATTTTAGCAAAAACACGAGTCTAATCATCGATATTTTCAGGAAAAACAGAAATACTAATGTGGCCACATTCATATTTATTGCAAACGTTTCGACATTTCTAATGTCGTCATCAGTGCTACCTAAAGTAAAGATAAAAAAGAATATAATTTTAAATGATAAATTACCTATAAGTAAAGAATTATTAAATAATGCATATAAATTGAATAAGAAATCAGTGCTTCTGTTTATTATTATTATTATTATTATTATTATTATTATTATTATTATTATCAAATTCATTATATTATTATTGTTATTATTATTGTTGTTGTTGTTGTTATTGTTATTATTATTATTATTATTATTATTATTATTGAATTTATTATATTATTATTATTATAATTAAAATTATATTATTATTATTATTATTATTATTATTATTATTAATATCATTATTATTAAGATTATTATATTATTATTATTATCATTATTATCATTGTTGTTATTATTATCATTATTATTATTATTATTATTATTATTATTATTATTATTATTATTATTATCATCATTATCATCATCCTGAGAATAAGATCTCCTATATACGTCCCATTTCTCATCGATATATTCTCGCTACAAAATTACCAATGACCGCCGAACAATGACTTTCCGAGAATATAGATTTTGAAATTCTGCCGCCTCTGGCCAGGTATGCGGTGAGCCAATGTTATTGTGAGCAATTGCAACGAAAATAGAAAAAATACGTCTATATATATATTTTGGCCTCGGGGAAGGTCGGCCTTTTGATTATGCACAAAAATGATATAAATTGAGAGAATATAACCACATTTTTTCCCAGCGGGATGAAGCAGCTCTGAGAATTGGCGGGTTTTCGAGGTCAGAGAGCGCCTCGCTATCTTTGTCCAAAATATAGCCTGCCTTGAGAAGAAGAAGAAGAGAGAGAGAGAGAGAGAGAGAGAGAGAGAGAGAGAGGTCAGATTTGGCGGATTTTCGAAGTCAGAGAGCACCTCGCTATCTTTGTCCAAAATATAGCCTGCCTTGAGAAGAAGAACAAGAAGGAGAGAGAGGAGAGAGAGAGAGAGAGAGAGAGGGGGGGGTCAGATTTGCATATATATGCATAAACATACACACACACACACAGACACACACAGACACACACACACACACACATATATATATATATATATATACAGAGTATATATATATATATATATACATGTGTGTGTGAAACCACACATTTTAGATTAGCTTCGAATAACTATTAATCATAATCAAACTGAGTCATTATTTAGTCTAATCTTAGGTAATTCACTGACACTGCATTGATATTTCAGTATCAATCGGAGAGGCAAATGGATTCTCAAAGAGTACCATATCACTGTCATCACTTCATAGTATTTGAACTCTCTCTCTCTTTTTTTTAGTAAATAAATCTAGCCTCCATCTGCTAGATAATTTGGAACATTGACTCCAGAGATCTTCAGAATTTCTCGTACGGAGTTTCTTGTCAGTATATATTAAAAAAGAAAAAAGAAATCAGGGAACTCTTCTGAGGAAAATGATTTCAAGCATTACATGCATATTTCACATTCATTTGCGTTTTAAGACAATTTATTATTATTATTATTATTATTATTATTATTATTATTATTCATTACATGATAAACTAGAGGGGCACTCAGAAGAGCGCAAACCTCCGCCGCGGCAGCTTATTTCTTGACCTTGACCTTGACCTTCGACCTTAACTTGTATTAATTGGCGTGAATTTTCATACCCTCATATATGAACCCAAGTTTGAAGTCTCTGTGACAACGATGTCCAAACTTTTGGCTGATTACGTGAATTGGACATTTTGCTTGACCATGACCTTGACTTTTGACCATGACTTTCCAAAATTTATTAATTTCCAGCTTTTTCCTTAACAAGTTTCATTACTTCTCGATTAAAATCGTGGCCAGGAAACTCTTCACAAACAAACACACACACACACAAACAGGGATTAAAACATAACCTCCTTCCAACTTCGTTGTGGGGAGGTGATAAAAGTATTGACTGACATATGTGAATTAATATAACGAAGATGAATTTGTTCTATTTTTTGCATGACCGTGACCTTAACCTTTGACCATGACTTTCCAAAATTTGAAATCTAATAATTTTCAGCTTTTTACATAACAATTAATCCCTTTAAGTTTCATTACTCTACGATTAAAATTGTGGCCAGGAAACTGTTCACAAACAAACACACACACACAAACAGGGATAAAAACATAACCTCCTTCCAACTTCGTTGGTGGAGGTATTAAAAGTATTGACTGACATTTGTGAACTAATATAACGATCATTTTTTCTCTATTTTCTGCAGAGGTGACCCCGATAAGTGCGACACACACACGCACAAACAGGGATAAAAACATTACCTCCTTCTAACTTCGTTGCGGGGGAGGTAATAAAAGTATTGACTGACATCTGTGAATGAATATAACGAAGATCATTTTTTTCCATTTTCTGCAGAGGTGACCCCGATAAGTGCGACAACTATGGCAACACAGCTCTGCACTGCGCGGCTGCTAGAGGACACATGACATGCGTCTCATTCCTTGTCAACTTTGGCGTCAATATTTGGGCCCTGGACAATGAATTCCACACGGCCAAGGAATTAGCAGCTATGAATAATCGTGATGAGATTCTCCGTTATTTGGATACTATGTCATCAAAGCAGGAACTCTCGGATTCCAAGGTAAGAGAGATAGAGGGAAAAAGCTGTCAGTTTTCAGGAATTTAGAGTATGGGACTGCTATTATTATTATTATTATTATTATTATTATTATTATTATTATTATTATTATTACTAGCCAAGCTACTACCCTAGTTGGAAAAGCAAGATGCTATAAGCCCAAGGACTCCAATAGGGAACTGATAAGGAGCTTTGATTGTTAAATGGCATAAGTTACTGTCACATGGTAACCTACGGATGCATGCACCTCTGTTATTATTATTATTATTACTATTATTATTATTACTACTACTACTTGCTAAGCTACAACCCCAGTTTTAAAAGCAGGATGCTACAAGCCCAGAGGCTCCAACAGGGAAAATAGACCAGTGAGGAAAGGAAAATAAAAACATTTTAAGAAGAGTAAAATATGGTAACATAAATTTCCAGCCAGACAAAAAAAAATACATTTTCTCTTCTCTTTTTTTCCAGCAAGTGGAGAAGCTCAAAGAGAAATCAAAGAAGGATGCAGAGAAGAGAAGGAAAGAATTCGATAAACTCCAGAAGAAAGCGGACAAGAAGAGAGAGCAGGAAAACATAAAACTGCAGAAGGAAAGGGAAAGGATAGAAAAACTAGATGAAAAGCCTCAAGGTACAGTCTGAGAAGTTAATGTCTATGATTTTACATTATCTCTTTGCTCCAGGTGTTCATCTATCATCCTTTTCAAGGATATCTTCTGGTCTTCCTACATGTTCAAACCATCTTGATGTTGAACTGTCAGCTTCTGTCTCTCTGAGCATCATCTCTGTAGTTTTTTTACTTCTGGACATTATTGTTTTCCCACCTCTGGACACCATATAGTTTTCCACTTATGGACAGCATCTCTCTTAGTATTTACACTTCTGGACACCTCTATTTTTTTCACTCTGGACATCATATGTCTAGTTTTTCCACTTCTGGACACCATCTAAGTAGTTTTTCCTCTAATAGACACCCTCTCTAGTTTTTCCACCCTGGACACCATCTCTTTTAGTTTTTCCACCCTGGACACCATCTCTAGTTTTCCTTTTGTGGACACCATCTCTAGTTTTTTTTCACTCAGGACACCATCTCTAGTTTTTTTTTTCACTCAGGACACCATCTCTAGTTTTCACCTTGTGGACACCATCTCTAGTTTTTGTTTCACTCAGGACACCATCTCTAGTTTTCACCTTGTGGACACCATCTCTAGTTTTTTTTTCACTCAGGACACCATCTCTAGTTTTTTTTTCACTCAGGACACCATCTCTAGTTTTCACCATGTGGACACCATCTCTAGTTTTTTTTTTTCACTCAGGACACCATCTCTAGTTTTCACCTTGTGGACACCATCTCTAGTTTTTTTTTCACTCAGGACACCATCTCTAGTTTTCACCTTGTGGACACCATCTCTAGTTTTTTTTTCACTCAGGACACCATCTCTTGTTTTCCACTTGTGGACACCATCTGTAGTTTTCCACTTAAAGACACCATCTCTAGTTTTTTCACTCTGGACACCATCTCTAGTTTTCCACTTGTGGACACCATCTCTAGTTTTCCACTTGTGGACACCATCTCTGGTTTTCCACTTCTGGACACCATCTCTTTTAGTTTTTCCACCCTGGACACCATCTCTTTTAGTTTTTCCACCCTGGACACCATCTCTTTTAGTTTTTCCACCCTGGACACCATCTCTAGTTTTTCCACCCTGGACACCATCTCTTTTAGTTTTTTCACTCTGGACACCATCTCTAGTTTTCCACTTGTGGACACCATCTCTAGTTTTCCACTTAAGGACACCATCTCTAGTTTTTTTCACTCTGGACACCATCTCTGGTTTTCCACTTCTGGACACCATCTCTAGTTTTTCCACCCTGGACACCATCTCTTTTAGTTTTTCCACCCTGGACACCATCTCTAGTTTTCCTTTTGTGGACACCATCTCTAGTTTTTTTTTTTCACTCAGGACACCATCTCTAGTTTTCACCTTGTGGACACCATCTCTAGTTTTTTTTTTCACTCAGGACACCATCTCTAGTTTTCCTTTTGTGGACACCATCTCTAGTTTTTTTTTTCACTCAGGACACCATCTCTAGTTTTCACCTTGTGGACACCATCTCTAGTTTTTTTTTCACTCAGGACACCATCTCTAGTTTTCACCTTGTGGACACCATCTCTAGTTTTTTTTTTCACTCAGGACACCATCTCTTGTTTTCCACTTCTGGACACCATCTGTAGTTTTTTCACTCTGGACACCATCTCTAGTTATCCACTTGTGGACACCATCTCTAGTTTTCCACTTAAGGACACCATCTCTAGTTTTTTCACTCTGGACACCATCTCTGGTTTTCCACTTCTGGACACCATCTCTAGTTTTTCCACCCTGGACACCATCTCTTTTAGTTTTTCCACCCTGGACACCATCTCTAGTTTTCCTTTTGTGGACACCATCTCTAGTTTTTTTTTTCACTCAGGACACCATCTCTAGTTTTCACCTTGTGGACACCATCTCTAGTTTTTTTTTTCACTCAGGACACCATCTCTAGTTTTCACCTTGTGGACACCATCTCTAGTTTTTTTTTTCACTCAGGACACCATCTCTAGTTTTCACCTTGTGGACACCATCTCTAGTTTTTTTTTCACTCAGGACACCATCTCTTGTTTTCCACTTCTGGACACCATCTGTAATTTTTTCACTCTGGACACCATCTCTAGTTTTCCACTTGTGGACACCATCTCTAGTTTTCCACTTCTGGACACCATCTGTAGTTTTTTCACTCTGGACACCATCTCTAGTTTTCCACTTGTGGACACCATCTCTAGTTTTCCACTTAAGGACACCATCTCTAGTTTTTTCACTCTGGACACCATCTCTGGTTTTCCACTTCTGGACACCATCTCTAGTTCTTCCACCCTGGACACCATCTCTTTAGTTTTTCCACCCTGGACACCATCTCTAGTTTTCCATTTGTGGACACCATCTCTAGTTTTCCATTTGTGGACACCATCTCTAGTTTTCCATTTGTGGACACCATCTCTAGTTTTTTTTTTTTCACTCAGGACACCATTCTAGTTTTTTCACTTCTGGACACCATCTCCCCAGTTTTCCATTTCTAGACACCATCTCTCTCCCCATTCCTCTCCCGGCATATGATCTACCAACCAAATTTATAGAAAGACCTTAAACAGATGCAAGTGGAATGACATATTTGAGGCCTTTGTTCTGCAGTGGACTAGTAACAGCTGATGATATATATATATATATATATATAGATAGGTAGATAGATATATTCATATATATACATGTATATATATATATATATATATAGATAGATAGGTAGATAGATATATTCATATGTATATATATATATATATATATTTGAGGCCTTCGTTCTGCAGTGGACTAGTAACAGCTGATGATATATATATATATATATATATATAGATAGATAGATAGATAGATAGATAGATAGATATATATACATGTATGTATATATATATAGATAGTTAGATAAATATATATATATATATATATATATATATAATGTTTTATTTCCTGTCATGCCCAACAGCATTGTCAGACGTATGACTACTCTGTAGTTGGGAGAGGGAGTAGTTAGAAAATGGGGAGTTACAAGGAGTTACAGGGATCTTGGATGTCTCAAAGACTTTTTAGTCCATCCGCAGAGACTCCAATTTTGCTCTTGAGTAGAGCGATTTGGTTTGAACGTTTAGAGAGTTCTTATGATTTAGTCTAACATATTCTTGAACTAGTTTACCTTTACTGTTTACTACATCAGCTGGAAGTCTGTTACATGTATTTGCTATTTTGCATGTAAAGAAATTACCACATTGAGTGGTGTTGTATCTTTTCAATTCCAGTTTGTATCCGTTACCTCTGGACTGATTTCGGCTAAGCGTGAATAGATCGTTTACGATTGAATCTCTGTGTTTGCATATCTGTATACTGTAAATATTTACCCGTAGGTGGACGGGTTGCATACACTAAGAATATTGCAAACCAAAAAACTACATGCCTAAAATTTTCTCTACTTTTCAGCCGGCCGTCGAAAGAGCATTATCGACACCATATCTCGAGGGTCCCTGGCCTTTATCAACGTGCCCAAGAGAGACTCCAAGGTCATCCACAATAACACGGTTAACGCCACGCCCAAGTTTTCCGAACTCACGAATAGTAACAAGAACGGCAGGAAGCCGACGAAGAACATCGGAGGAATCCAGAAGAAAATCGAGAGGAAAAAGATACAAGATGAGACGGCTGCTGGAGACTTTAAGGTACGAGATTCAGTGTTTGGTTGTTATTATTATTATTATTATTATTATTATTATTATTATTATTATTATTATTATTATTATTATTGTCGTTGTTATTATTATTATTATTTATTATTATTGTTGTTGATGTTGTTGTTGTTGTTGTTGTTGTTATTATTAATATTATTATTATTGTTATTACTATTATTATTATAATCATTATTATTATTGTTGTTATTGTTATTATCATTATCAATATTATTATTATCATTATTATTATTATTATTATTATCATCATTTTGTTAATATTATTATTATTTTTATTATTATTATTATTATTATTATTATTATTATTATTATTATTATTATTATTATTACTTGCTAAGCTACAACTTTAGTTGGAAAATCAGAATGCTATAAGCCTGAGGAGCTCCAACAGGGAAAATAGCCCAGTGAGGAAAGGGAATAAGGAAACTACAAGAAAATTAATTAACAATTAATATAAAATATCTTAATAATACTAACATTGAAATAAATATTTCATATATAAACTATGAAAACTTAAAAAAAAACCAGAGGAATAAAGTATAAAAGAAAATGCTTTTATGTTGGACAGGTTAATATAAGTCTCGTTTTATAGTTTATATGTGACATATCTATTTTAATGTTGTTACTTATCTTAAAATATTTTTTTTATTCATTATTTATTATATGTAATTTATTTTCTGTTTCCTTATTTCCTCTCCTCAATGGGCTGCTTTTCCTTTTGGAGCCCCTGTAGCATTCTGCTTTTCTAACCAGTGTTTTGGCTAATAATAATAATAATAATAATAACAACGGCTAGAATACCATATATTAATTGATAATAATAATAATAATAATAATAATGATAATGATAATAATAATAATAACAACAACGGCTAGAATACCATATATTAATTGATAATAATAATAATAATAATAATAATAATAATAATAATAATAATAATAATAATAATAATAATGATAATGATAATAATAACGCCGAGAATACCATATGTGGATTGAACATTATACATATAATAATAATGATAATAATAATAATAATAATAATAATGATAATAATAATAATAATAATAATAATAATTATGTCGAGAATACTTTGCTTCTCTGACCAATGTTGTGGCTTTGCTATCAATAATAATAATAATAATAATAATAATAATAATAATAATAATAATAATAATAATAATAATAATAATAATAATACCATATATGCATTGGACATAATTCATATTCACGTAAAAGATACTTCGAAACTTTTCCTCCCCCATAGGTCCGAGAAATAGAAGCTGACGGGAAAAGGTCAGTTCGTAACCTCTCAGGGCTGAGGAGAGACTCCGAGATCATCTTCGTTCCGAGTGGCAGCACCAGTAGCACAAACAGTAAGAAAAATCAAGTTTATTTCTTTTTTAGGTTTCTTTGAAATCCACTGTGAGAGCTTTTCTTAATGAATAAGCTCTCTGAGGAATATTATTCTCGTGAATATTTATAGTTTTAATGGAGTTTGTGAGACTCATTTTTATTTTCATCTTTTTTTTTTTTTACTTATTTTTTATTTCGATACTGGATTACATTGGGATTTATGGAATTTTTGAAAGTAATTTTTATTTTAACTTTTTTATTTTATTCTGTTATATGCTCAATGCTGAATTATTGTTATTGTTATTATTATTACTACTAGCCAAGCTATAACCCTAGTTGGAAAAGCATGATGCTATAAGCCCAAGGGCTCCAATAGGAGGATAAGCATAAAAATATTTTCTATTTTATGGAAAGTTCATGTCTCAGAGTTTTGTGGCTTCAGTTTTATTTTAAATATACATAATATCACAAATTACGTGTAACAATAACGTAATATCACATGCTATTTTAACAATGCAATATCATATGCTATGTGTAAATATAATTCCCCAATAATATATGGAAGGACACGTCTTAGGCCTTTGTCCTACGGTGGACTATAGTCCATTTCTTTAAGCGAGTCATATTTGCACCGACTCGCAGCGGTGCCCTTTTAGCTCGGAAAAGTTTCCTGGTCGCTGATTGGTTGGACAAGATAATTCTAACCAATCAGCGACCAGGAAACTTTTCCGAGCTAAAAGGGCACCGTTGCGAGTCTGTGCAAATATGACTCGCTAAAAGAAATGGACTATAGTTACGACTGATGATTAGGATGATTCTAGATATACTTGAACTGAATTTGTTTCGAAAGAGAGACCCTTTTCAAACAATATTTTGCTTTGGAAACATTTTTACCGATTATTATTGCCTTTAAGATACGTAAGGAGTCAGCCTCAGAGTACTTTATTTGTATAATAATGTGTTTATAGACTTGTGTTTTCTAACCGAAAATTGTGAAGATTTCATGCAATTATGTGTTTTCTAACCCAAATTTCTGAAGATTTCATACAATTGTGTGTTTTCTAACCGAAAATTCTGAAGATTTCATGCAATTATGTGTTTCTAACCCAAAATTCTGAAGATTTCATGCAATTATGTGTTTTTCCAACCCAAATTCTGAAGATTTCTTGCAATTATGTGTTTTCTAACCCAAAATTCTGAAGATTTCATGCAATTATGTTTTCTATCCAAAAATTGTGAAGATTTCATGCAATTGTGTGTTTTCTAACCCAAAATTCTGAAGATTTCATGCAATTATGTTTTCTATCCAAAAATTGTGAAATATTTAACAATCACGTGTTTCGAACCAAAAATTTAGAAGATTTCATATAATTATGTGTTTTCTAACCCAAAATTCTGAAGATTTCATGCAATCATATGTTTTCTATCCCAAAATTCTGAAGATTTCATGCAATTATATTTTCTATCCAAAAATTGTGAAAAATTTAACAATCATGTGTTTCGAACCAAAAATTTAGAAGATTTCATGCAATTATATGTTTTTTATCCAAAATTTGTGAATATTTCATGCAATTATGTGTTTTCTAACCCAAAATTCTGAAGATTTCATACAATCATATGTTTTCTATCCAAAAATTCTGGAGATTTCATGCAATTATGTGGTTTCTAACCCAAATTTCTGAAGATCTTATGCAAGAATGTGCTTTCTAACCCAAAATTCTGAATATTTAATGCAATTGTGTGCGTTCTAACCCAAATTTCGGAAGATTTCATACAATCATGTGTTTTCTAACCCAAAATTGTGAAGATTTCATACAATCATGTTTTCTAACCCAAAATTCTGAAGATTTCATGCAATTATATTCTAAATATCACTTCTCTTCCAGGTGGTAAACGTGGAAAGATCAGCGATGTTTTCGAGAACGACAGCGAAGACGGAGGTCATCCCTTATACCGATCTTCTAGCCAACCAGATTTCACCTTCGACAGCACAGAGCCCAACATGCTCCATCGTGGGTCTCTGTTTGCAAGACCAGGATTCGGTTCAGTAGCTTTCAGGTGATATAAGAAATTATGTATATATATATATATACATACATACATATATATATATATATATATATAGGCCTATGTATATATGTATTATATATATATATATATATATGTATATATATATATATATATGTGTGTGTGTGTGTGTGTGTGTATATTCTTGAATATGTGTGGGGAATTATAATTATTTGGGTATCCTATAGGATAGAACAGGAGTCCAAAATAATTTTTATGTCTTTTTATATATCTTCTTAAATTATTTGGGTATCCTATAGGATAGAACAGGAGTCCAAAATAATTTTTATGTCTTTTTATATATCTTCTTAAATTATTTGGGTATCCTATAGGATAGAACAGGAGTCCAAAATAATATTTACACCTTAAAAATATGTGAGGAATTATAATTATTCTGGTATCTTAGGATAAAACATGAGTCCAAAATCATTTTTAAAAATCATTTTTATATCTTGAATATGTTTGAGGAATTATAATTATTTTGGTGTCCTAGGATAGAACAGGAGTGCAGAAACATTTTTATATATTCTTAAATATGAATGTGTGAGGAATTATAGTTATTTAGGTATTCTAGAGGATATAACAGGAGTCCAAAATAATTTTTATATCTTCCTAAATATATGTGGGGAAGTATAATTATCCTGGTATCCTATGATAAAACAGGAATGCAAAATCTGTAATCAGGAGATTAATTAAATGTAATTTGTGATGCTTCGTTTATGGGAAATTTTGCAGATGCTGGATTGCCTTAGTTCTTCTATAGCTGAAAGGGGGGAAGGCTAGAGTCTTAAGGAAATTTAATGTAGGACATGGATGAAGGAATTGTTAAAAGTAACCATATTATTATTATTATCATTACTAGCCAAGCTACAACCCTAGTTGGAAAAGCAAGATGCTATAAGCCCAAGGGCTCCAACAGGGAAAAATAGCCCAGTGAGGAAAGGAAATAAGGAAATAAATAAATGATTAGAATAAATTAACAATATATCATACTAAAAACAGTAACAGCGTTAAAACAGATATGTCCTATATAAACTATTAACAACGTCAACTATGGTATTGAATTAAACTATTCCACCTTTTAAAGTTAGAGAGGTTTTCCCAGCTAAAATGAACTAAGGATATTGAAACAAGAAGGCAATAGGCTAGATTAGCCTGGAAATCACTTAGCTGATCCTGGAAATCAGGTACCTTGAAAATTATAGTCTTGATATTGAAGCAACATTAGTGACATTAGACGAAGTTAATCTGGCAATCTGGTAACTGGAAGACTATAAACCCCAAGGAGAAGAAGACATTTAATGCCCCTTTTTAAAGATAATAGGGATCAGACTCCCTCCTCCTCCTCCTCCCCTCATCCCCCCCCCCTTTTTTTTTTTTTTTTTTTTTTTTTTTTTTTTTTTTTTTTGCTGCTGCTGCAAAAGTATGCCCTTTATAAAAGCCTTTGTATCTGTAAGCTTTTCATATAAAGCAGCCTCCATTACTAATTCATATCTTGTTTCTAGGAATTCAATAACTGCAACACTTAGCAGTATAGCAACAAGTGGAAGTGAAGGTGACTCAGCTAGAGCCTCGTCCAACGGCGATGGTTCTGCAAGTTCTTTGAGTCACAGAAATGGTCCTGATCCTTGGGAAGAGGAGGTGAGACATTATTATTATTATTATTATTATTATTATTATTATTATTATTATTATTATTATTATTATTATTATTATTAGCCAAGCTACAACCCTAGCTGGAAAAGCAGAATGCTACAAGTCCAATGGCCCCAACAGGGAAAATATCCCAGTGGGGAAAGGAAAGATGTAGTTAATTTGAAAGCAAGGCTCCATATTCTGCATGCATACAATTATTATTAAAGAATGATAGTCAACATTGGTAATAACTATGTGCAATTTCTGTGTGTGCTATATGTTCATGGGTATAGGTGGAGAACGTATACAGTGTGCAGTACAGAACTGTATACATATGTTCTTACAACATGCATTGTTATACAGCTTGTGTATATATATATAATGTATAAAGCACAGAACTGTATACATGTGTGTTTACAACATGCATCTGTATACAGCTTGTGTATATGTATATACTGTGTAAAGTACATAACTGTATACATATGTGTTTACATGCATCTGTATACAGCTTGTGTATATGTATATACTGTGTAAAGTACAGAACTGTATACATATGTGTTTATAACATGCATGTGTATACAGCTTGTGTATATGTATGTACTGTGTAAAGTACAGAACTGTATACATATGTACTTACAACATGCATGGTTATACATCTTGTGTATATGTATATACTGTGTAAAGTACAGAACTGTATACATGTGTTTACAACATGCATGTGTATACAGTTTGTGTATATGTATATACAGTACTGTATAAAATACACAACTATACATATGAGTTTACAACATGCATGTGTATATATATATGTTCTGTATAAAGTACAGAACTGTATACATATGTGTTTACTTACAACATGCATGATTATACAGCTTGTGTATATGTATATACTGAATAAAGTAAACAACTATACATATATTTACATGCATATGTATACAGCTTGTGCATATGCATAATCTGTATACAGTACATAATTGTATACATATGTGTACACAGCTTGTGTATGTAAAATATAAAATTAAAAAGTGTATTGGGTAAAGACAAGTAAAGTAAGATTTATGAATAATTAGAATATAGTAATACTGTCCTTTTTGGCTTTAATTTACTATCCTGTCATTAACAAAAAAAAATTATATATTTTTTATTAAGGAATATATATTTACAATTCTTACAATATATAGTATGTTATGTACATCATAATATATTGACTTGAATAACTTTTTAGATTATTATTATTATTATTGTTATTATTATTATTATTATTATTATTAGCAAAGCTACAACTCTAGTTGGAAAAGCAAGATGCTACAAGCCCGAGGGCTCCAATTGGGAAAAAACAGCCCAGTGAGGAAAGGAAATAAGGAAATAAATAAATGACGAGACTAAATTAACAATAAATCATTCCAAAAAACAGTAACAGGGTCAAAACAGCTATGTCCTATATAAACAATTAACAACTTAACAAATTAACAATAAATCATTCCAAAAACAGTAACAGCGTCAAAACAGCTATGTCCTATATAAACTATTAACAACGTCACAATTGATATTAATACTCTTTTTCAGGACTTGCCCTCTGACGACGAGAGCGAAGACACTCCTGTTTACCTGTTCCTAGCCGGCTGTGGTCTCGCCAATTTCATTCCTACCTTCGCGAAGGAACACATAGACCTGGACGCCCTAATGCTTCTTACCGAGGAGGATCTCGTCAGCATGAAGCTGCCCATCGGTCCTCGGCGGAAGCTCTTGAAGGCAATAGCAGACAGACTCTCCACCTTGGATGATCCAGGCGAAGTTCATGATAGTCCCCTATAGATGCGAGATATTATAGTGCATTAACGCTTATTTTTAAGTTAATGATAGTGCTGTAGTATTTAATTAATGTATATTGTTTGTCGTTCAATTATTCTTTTATTCATGTACAGGGTTTATTTTTTTCTGATTAGAATTTTATGTGTTAATTATTACTCCCAACACATTTTATTATCTAAATCAAATCCAGTCACTTTCTAGTTTGGTAAATTCTAAGTGATATCCACATTTAACTTAAGACAATGAAGTAAATATGGAGTTGCACATTCCTTGTAGAATTATTATTTGTATTTGTCAAATCATGTTTGGGCTGTCACTCAAGTCATTTACTGTATATATTGTATATTAGTGGCATTTTATGTTGTAGTGACTGGGTAGACACTTAGTAGAATGTAGCTATAGCCCTTATAATTAGTAATGATGGAATACTGATCCACGTAGGGTCATTGTTTTCCTGGAATACTAATTCACGTACGGTCATTGTTTTCCTGGAATACTAATCCACGTAGGGTAATTGTTTTCCTGGAATACTGATCCACGTAGGGTCATTGTTTTCCTGGAATACTGATCCACGTAGGGTCATTGTTTTCCTGGAATACTGATCCACGTAGGGTCATTGTTTTCCTGGAATACTGATCCTCGTAGGGTCATTGTTTTCCTGGAATACTGATCCACGTAGGGTCGTTGTTTTCCTGGAATACTGCTCCACGAAGGATCAATGTTTTCCTGGAATACTGATCCACGTAGGGTCATTGTTTTCCTGGAATACTGATCCACGTAGGGTCATTGTTTTCCTGGAATACTGATCCACGTAGGGTCATTGTTTTCCTGGAATACTAATCCACGTAGGGTCATTGTTTTCCTGGAATATTGATCCACGTAGGGTCATTGATTTCCTGGAATACTGAGCTACGTAGGGTCATTGTTTTCCTGGAATACTGAGCCACGTAGGGTCATTGTTTTCCTGGAATACTGATCCACGTAGGGTCATTGTTTTCCTTTGTCCTGGCACGAGGTGTCCTCTGTCAGATTGTTGCCATATCAGTTTAATTAGGAGAGAAATTGATTTAGGTGTTTTAATTAATTATCCATTATATTTTATGCACAAACCATAGCATTCTGGTGTTGAAATATCTTCATGTAAACATGTAAACAATCCTCCAAATTATTTAGTTGTTTGTGAATACAAGTAGAAATGACAATTACATTTGTATAATACTGACTGCCTCGTCTGCTTTTATAAGTGTAAAAAGTAGTGAAGGTTATATCTATATAAAACATAAGAACCCTTTTGATATAATAACTTGAATTAATAGATTATAATTTTATCATGATACTTCAAGAAACTTTATTGTGTCAGTTTTTAAGGATAGACCAAAAGGCAAATATTGTACACTAATTGATTTTATATAAAACATGAGTCCTTTTAATATAAAAACTTGAATTGATAGATTATAATTTTATCATGATACTTCAAGAAACTATTGTCAGTTTTTAAGGAAATTATAAAAAATGCAATTATACACTGCATTGGTCCCTGAAGTTAATGTTGTATTGGTCCAAGTAACATTGTATCATTTCTTAAATCGTTACTAAATTGTTGCCAGTATTTGAGGGACTCGTTCACAGCAGCTTGTTCTTATTTAACCAGCATTTATTCTGTCATCAAGAACGAGTGGTCTTAATAAAGACATGGGTATATCTACCAAAGACACTTCTGTTTGTTGTTTGTCACTCCCTAAATGTCTAATATCAGAAACCTTTTCGATTTACTTTTGTGTTAACAGTTTTCATATCCACTGATAGATAGATTAGGGTTGTGGTGGCCTAGTGGTAGTGACCTCGCTTTGTGATTGCCAGACTGGGGTTCGAGTCCCGCTCAAGCTCATTTCCCTGGTCACTGCAATCTCGCCATCCTTGTGAGTCAATAACAGCCATTTCCTGGCCCCCCTAGTTCCAGCTTGGATTGATAGAGGGCTTGAGCGCTGATCATATGTAATATGGTCAGTCTCTAGGGCATTGTCTTGCTTGATAGGGCAATGTCACACTGTCCCTTGCCTCTGCCATTCATGAGTGACCTTTAAACCTATACCCCTTAATTGGCATTGTTTCTATTGTAACTAAATTATTTTATTATTCCTTCGAATGATTACATTATTCTTGGAATGTAGCAAAATACGAATTACAGTTGTGCAGTTCCTTCACTATTTAAGTTCGATATAATAATAGTATCTATTAGATACTATTGAATATCCAATATTACCTCTCTCAAACCACCAAACAGAATTCATCAGTCATCTTGGCGAACTGTTAAGTTCATCCTACTCCTCGAGAAGTCCCAAAGACTTATTTATTCATAATAAAAAGTAATGATTTAGTTATCAGAATTTATTCTTCTGATAGAATATGTTGTAAAAACATCCCATAAGGAACTGTCTATATGTTGAAAAAATATAACCGGCTCTTAAATCTTCAGTAATGTATAAATGCATAATTCCCTTATGTCGGTACATTCCAGTCCTCTGATTGGCTATAACTTCCTCAGCTGTGATTGGTTGCCTTTGTTTACTATAGCTTCTAAGTTTTCACTCGTTGTAACCAAAGAAGTAAATTATTCCTTCAATAATTTACATTATACTTAAAATACGAATTAGTCATGCAGTTCTTTCGCTATCTAAGCTCGATGTAATAATAGGATCTGTCAGAATATTGAATAATGCCACGTCATACTTAATATCTCACTCAAACTAGCAAATAGAATTAATCAGTCATTTAGACAGACTGTGAAGTTCATCCTACTCCCTATGACGTCACAAAGTCGTATTATTAATAAGAATTATTTAGCAATCAGAATTCATTCCTCTGATAAAATGTCTTTGAAAATATAACTATTATTCCCGTATAAACAAACAAAAAATCCTAAGCTAAAGCGATAGAATGAAATTTCCTCAAAATTCGGGTTAGTTTTACAAACAACAAAGCATACGTCATTGGAACTCCCTCGTGGCCTGACATGCCAGTCCTCTGATTGGCTATAACTTCCTCAGCTGTGATTGGCTGTTGCCTTTGTTTACTATAGCTTCACACATAATATCGTAAGTAAAACCCTATTATTCCTTCGAATAATTTACATTATACTTGCAATGTAACAAAATACGAATTACAGTCATATACTGTTGTTCCTTGACTATATAAACTTGAGAGAATGATAGTATTTATTTTAATATCGATTATCATACAATCCAGCAAATAGATTAATCAGTCATTCAGCAAGTAAAATTCATCCTTCTCCATATGACGTCACAGAGACGTATTTTTTCTTAATAAAAACAATTATTTGGTCATTAGAATCTATCCCTCTGATAAAATATATTATTAGAACATCTTATAAGCGACTATCTATATATAGTTAAAGAAAATATATCTAATTTCTTTAAAAACAAACAAATCTGCAGATCTAACCCCACATAGTTGGAGCGTTTAAAAAACAATTCATGGAAATTTGGGCTGTTTTTCTCAACAGCAACTCATAAATCGCCAGAACTCTCTCATGACGTCATATTCCAGTCCTCTGATTGGCTATATCTTCCTCAGCTGTGATTGGTGGTAGCCTTCGCTTACTATAGCTTAACGAACAAACACACGCACACCTGACATCGTAGCCAAAATAGTATCGAGCATTCCTTCGAATATAAAGCATTTATTTTATCTTTACCTTTTAATAAGATTCATTACTTATTTATTACAAAATTAAAAACTATATTTAGTTAATTTCCATAAAATTTGTATTTTTTAAAGCTGTAATTTATCTGTAACAAGAATAGCTATTTCACCATAAAATATAAGATTGTATGACGTCATATACTATCACCAATCACAGCGAGGACAAATCAGCCAATGGGACGACAGAGATTTCCCGCTAAAACAACATATGGAAAGAGGGTTCCTCTTACTTATGGGCTGCTATTGACGAACCGGTCAAATTCACGCAAAAATTTCATTTAAATGTTCATTCATTTTTTTATTCCTCAAATTATATTTTAAATGTTAGATAGCAATTACAGACATTGTATTTCTTTAAGTAATCACGGTCGGTTAATCTTATGAAGGATGTAGGATGGGATTGATTTTAGCTTTAATTACATTTATAATACAGTAATTAATTACAAACCTAAGGGTACTACAAATTGAATAAATAAAATAACGGAAAATGTACTAAATAATTTATTATGGAAGGAATAAAGAATAATTTCAATCGCAATGAAGGAACGAAATCGAAATCTATATTAAAAATGTGGACATGTTTTCCAACAGCATCTCATAAGTTTGTAGAATGCGCTCTCCAAGTGCTGGGCGGGATATTCCCGTCCTCTGATTGGCTATAGCTTCCTCAACTGTGATTGGTAGTTACCTTAGCCCGCCACAGTTCAACAGACGTACGCACGCACATTAATCATCGTAGCCAAAACTCAGTTAGCTATTTCTTCCAATATGACGTATTTATTTAATTTATAATCTTTAACACGTTTTGTTGTCTCTTTATTATAAATTTTATAATTATTATAAGTTCATTTTAATGAAAAAATATATTTTTTAGCAATAACTTAGCTGTAATAAATATAGATTTTTTTGCACTACCCAGTTAATCCATTCATAAAAATACGATTGTATGACGTCATATACAACCACCAATCAGAGCTGAGATAGATTCAGCCAATGAGAAGCCAGATATTTCCCGCTAGAATGCATAAGGTGAGAGGGTTCCTCTGACTTATGTGTTGCTGTTGGCCAAAAAGACAGCTTTTCGTGAGACAAATTGTTCAAACGCTCTAGCTAACGTTTACGGAGGAGTTAAAGTTACGTCATATTGTTTTAACTAAATGGATTGATTTTCATCATGTTTCATTTTATATTTATAACGACGATAAGTAATCTGAGAAGAATATTTTCTTGTTTATTATATATTTTAGATATTTAAATGTTTACCAATTAAACTGTTTTGTCAGACCAAAAACATGGTTTTTAAAGTTGCCAACTTACCATTTTTTCAGGCTTGGTTTAGTTCTGTTGACAATGGCCCCTAGACATAGTGTTACAGTAGGAAGTACCTCAAAGAAATACGTCGTAAGTGGCTTTGTGATCATTAATAAGTTGTACAATGGGTTTCCGGACAGGGTAATGCTACAGCTGTCAATGTACTGACTCCCCAGACTCAATTTGGACACGCCTTGACAAATCGACAATTCATGTTGGGCTTTGTCACTTTCCCCAATAGGGAGACCGCCCCATTTTGGTTTGACCCTACTTCAGGTTAGTAACCTTGTTGAATTTATTATTCTCCAGATCCTACAGTTGATAAGGACTTATATTTTAATTTTCTGTACCTCTGTTACTACTTCCTTTCCCTTTTATCTTGCAGTCCAGCCTATTCTAAGGTCTATTTATGTCTTTTCTTTAGTAGTGCATCCACAGGATTATTTTTTCAGTTATGTTTAATTGCTGAATGTCCTTGGCCCTAGCACTGGTCCTTATGACCCAAATGGAGTTTTAGTTTCCTAGTTAGGTTGTGGGGTTAGTATGTAGCTTTGTGGACAGGGCACCTATTGCATACTATTTCCACCCTACTTTATTGAAAAATTGTATAAAATAAAAATTCCTCTGTGTACCTAAAAATCTCGGTTGTCATATCTGACCAATTTTTCATATGTTAAATTTTGCATCGAAACTTTGTAAAGCTCCTGTGATTCCTTGTATTGCAAGATTTGGTGCAAGCAGTGGACATAGCCTAGGATGTATTCAGTTTTGGAACACCACTTTGTGAATTAAGAACAGGTCACAGAATTGTCCCCCTCTCCCCATTTCAAGTAAGGAGAAGGGGATTTCAATCAGGTTAGGTGGGGGAAACGTAAAAAACAAATGTACTACAGGAGGTTCTCGATTTACAAACGAGATTTGTTGTTATGATGCGTCGCAAATTGATTTTTGTTGTAAGTTGCATTTTATATTCTTAACATACCGGGTAATTATATACTTTAATTTCCAGCCAAAATAAATAACCATACATTTTTCTTACTGCCTATCTTGTGTTTTATATATTTCTGACCATGATTATAGGGGGAAAATTATTTTAGTTTATATTTCCACAATTTTCCCCAAACAACTTTAATTAGCATATTTCGATAATTTCTAGCAATTGTGTTGAAACCCATAACCATGAATTGTTGGGTAATAATAACGCAAGTAATCAAATCTAAGTTTTGGTAGAGTTTTACTGTATTACAGATTATCTTTTAATACATAAAATATATGTTTTCCTGTAGTAAATAACATGATTCAACCGAATTTGACCTTTATTTCAACCGCAAACAAACAGAACAACCAGTTCGACTAACTTCAAGTAGCCGAACTGGTTGTTGTTGTTGAAGTTGAAATGAAAATGAAAACCGGTTGAATTATGTTATTTATTACTGGAAAACATATATTTTCTGTTAAAATGTTTAGATATAAGGGCTCTTGTTCCGCCATGGGCTCGTGTGCCAGAAAACAAAAACATCAAGCTCGTATGTACTGGCAAGCGGTAATTTTGAGCTGCGCACCCTAACATTAGTAATGCTACGCTAACATTAGCAACGCTAAACATAATGATTCTTGTTCTGCCACTGGCTCTCTTCGCTAACATTAGCAATGTTATGTTAACATATATATATTTCCGAAACTATTCATTTGCGACAGGAACGAGTGTCATTTTCGAAGAGAACTGACCTTCTTCTATAGAAAAAAGTAGTTTTTCCCGTAGGTTACATTACCCTGTAATACAGTACAATAATACCTAAGTTTTAATAATTGGTGACACAGAAATATTAGATCAATGGGCTAACGTTGATAAGGAAACATGTTCCATTGGCCAGAACGTATGAGCAATGAGATAATGTTTAATCGTGAGCGAAGCAAGCATACAGTAGAGCAAAAACCATTAAATCATTAGCTCTATTAATTATGAAGGTATTTGTAGTACAGTACAATGAACATTACACGAACAACTCCTTAGTAAATGGAATAGAAAGTCATGTTTCTTGAGATTGGAAGTTCTGGAAAATGAAACCTCCAGTGTTTTGACTGAGTTTCATAAGTATTACTCAGTAGTTGATTCAACTTAACTAAAAACTTTCCACCAAAAATCATTATCGAAAACATGGAAAACGCTTACGTTTTCAAGCCGTGGAAGATAGTTTTAATATAAAAGTTGACCGACAAACCACCTGTTTATGAGTTTTTGACCCCCTTATATAAAGACAATTATGGGAGAGACCGGTGGGATATTGGTGTTTTTTGGGTGGAGAAATGCCAAAATTGAGTGATTTGCAACAATAATAATGGTCAGAAATGCAAGATAAACACAAGATAACCAGTTGGAAAAACACTGTACTGTATATGGTTCATGTAAGTAGCTGAAAATTAAAGTCTCATAATTATGATTCACTTACGTTCTTCTGATAGTTTTTGCTCCGCCGTGGCTTGCTACACTCACAGAATTAACGTTGCATCACTACTCCCATGTATTGGCAGGTGGTACATGTTGGGTTGTGCTCACAAGCCCTGTGGGCCAGTATTTCAGAGATATATTTTTTTTAACTTCGTATGATTTTTGCTCGACCATGATTTGCTGCGCTCACAAAATTTACATTGCATCACTGCTCCTATGTTTTCAAACGTCATTAAGAATTCTGAACGTATACGCCTTTCGTCTATTTTTCCATTTCACCAATTACTGTATTCAGGAATTGATTGACAACGTTGAGGTTCAGCATGATCTCAATTGTTCCCAAAATGTAACACGCCAATGGTATCTGAATCAGCTGTTTTCTATCTTCTGTTGCTGGAAAAACTCCTCAAACTCCCTGGGGATGGATATTGCACAGCCCTTGTACAAAGTTTTTGTATAAGACCTATGTTAGACTTCATGAGAGTCGTGTAGACTTGAGAAGCTTATAGCAGCATAGAACGTCTAGCAAGTTCAGAGGTAGCTTTTGCATTCACACATGTGACATGTGGCAGATAAGGCTTCTACCCTCAAAACTGCCCTCTACTATCATAAGCCCTTCTAAATGGGTAAGAAACTGTATATCTTTGTCACAGGTATATTCTGGGATAGAAGATCTCCATCACCTAGGTTCCGGAGTGCCTGTTTAGGATCTCAGAACCCAGCTACTTGCAATGTCAAGTCCTCTTTCATTTCCTCCCTTCAAAAGTGGCTAGCAGGAACCAGGATGACTTTGCTTCCATCAGGGGAGGACACTGGGACTATTATTACAGCAACAGAAGGAATAAGAGAGAAGATCCTAGAACTCTGCTATTTTTTAACCTCTTGTAACAATTACCCGGTAGATGTACTGTACTGTTCCTTCAAGAGATGAGACAAGAGGGACTTCCTGGATTCAAGCACACAAAGTCAGATATATTAGAATTTCCTAGCTTTCAGAGAGAACCTGTCGGGGCGCATGTCTTGAAAACAAGAGTCTGGTATCGTCATACACTACAATCTTCTCTTGCCTATTACCCACGGAAGTATGCCCTCTAGTCCCTCAATAGCTGCATCCTTGGCTCATTGATAGTTGCTCATCAGATCGTGGAGCAAACCATCCTCCTCACGGCACAAGAGATATCTCATCTAAGATAGCGGTTAAAACATAACACTACAATGAAAAGGAGGATGGACTGGCCTCTCTACCTCATCGTTCTTCACCTTCCTTGTGGTGAAGCAGTCACTCATGTTATTTGCTGGATTTTGATGCTGATGCAGGGAAGCCATATGATCCAGCAACTTTTCTCGATAAGTAGTGCTTGTTTAGAACTATCTCCTCCCATCCTCCTAGATGAGGAGGAGGATGGACAAATGTATGCAAATCCACTTCTCAAAATGACCGTACATTCTGACATCATATCCTCCACATTTGTGGCTTTATCCTTGACTGTCTACCAGTCCTGGTAGTGACCTAGTCTAACATCTACTGTATCTTCATTCCCAGGGCTTTAGGAGGTTGACAGGAGCTGTCATTTTTGCTGCTTTACAGGATAAAAGTACTTTGACATTTCTCTAGAAAGTAAACCAGCCTCTTGGTAAGGAACTCCCTCCCTCCTAAGGATATGTCTCCTATTAAAGGACTAGGCTTTGTGTGAGTGCGGGAACAAATCTCAAATTTTAAAGGTAATTTGTATTTCTCCTAACTATATAAACCTGAGACCAATAAGTTACACTTCCTGCCTCAAACACCCTGCAAGTCCTAGTCTGAAGGTCAAAGTGGAGGTCAGTGGTCTATCGTATGGGCGGGGTTTCCTTGGCACACGGCATTTACCGCTGTCACTTCGTTAAAAGTTTAAACAGCCATATCTGGCATTGCTGAAAACATACTTCTCTTAAAGGATTAGGGTTTGTATATTTATAGCTAGAAAAAAAATACAAATTACTCTACCACAGTATAAAGAACTTGGGATTTTACTTTATATTCAAGTATATGGATGACCATTTTTTAAACTCCCAAACCATAACAATAATTCCTGGGCACATGTTTCCTATCATTATTTACATACAGTAAAGTATTTAAAAAAAAATTCTTGTGGTTATCACAACAAAAGAAACTAACGGAAGTGAATCTTCCTTTAAACTTTTAACATAAGTTCTGGCAGCTTTACATGAAACATCTTAAAAAATTTCATGTGCAAAATAGTAATAAACCTGCACAATTGTTGGAAAATTTCAACCAGATAATGTCTTCCAGGACTCGCCAAACATTAATTAGACATTATTAAAGTTTGAAAAGGAAGAGCCAATATTAAGTCCTTGAATTCCACAAGGCTTTGCAGATACAAAGACCTATCGGCAGCCATCTTTAGTTTAGTCCCCCAAAAACCAGTACTGTACTGTATATCAACTAGATCTTGTTGTCAGTGCCAGATAAGGGAGGCACAATCCAATTTTTCATATAACAACCAAGGCAACCTTCTGCTCTATCCTGTTATTTTACTGTATAACCCACACATTTCTCGAGTGCCTGTATATCCCAGGTAACCCCTTACAGGTGTGTTGATGCACCTTTGAATTAATTTACGTCCCTGTTGATGGTTCGGTTTATGGTATGAACAAACTTGCTCCACTGACCCTGACTTAGAAAGTAAGTGCTAGGAGAGGGAAGCATAGAGCAAGCACAAACTAAAAAATCTAAAAAAAAAAAAAATAGCTCAAGCTTGAGGCTATAGGGAAACTGAGAGGCTAATTGCACAATGATAGAAAAAATTGAGTATACCTACATTATTACTTCATCACTGACAAGACAACTAATATTATGAAAGGTACTGGAAATCTAGTATTAGATGGTGCATTTAAAATTTACAAAAAGTCCCCACAGGAGGAGAAAATAGTGTTGGAGAGTGAAGATGATCTGTTGACGCTACGAAGGTGGAAGTAGGAAAAGATGTGATATGATATGGCTGAAGGAATTTGGGCAGTAACCCATTCATTGCTTAAGTGCCACTTTGGGAAAATGCAGCAGTTGCACTATACTGCTCTGAGTGGATCAGGACAGGTTAGAACAGATTTTTTTTTTTCCATCTGGTTTGCACAACTTGAGAGCTGTTTGACGGGGAACATGACATTTTCAATATTAAACTTACCCGATAATCATGTAGCTGTCAACTCCGTTGCCCGACAGAATTCTATGGAGGGATACGCCAGCTATCACAATACTAGAAGGGGGTGTACTTACCAGCGCCACCTGTGGCCAGGTACTCAAGTACTTCTTGTTGACACCTCCTCAATTATTCCTCTGTCGTGCTTCCGGCAAGACGTTCTGGGATATGCTTATGATCTTCGAGTTTGTTCACGGCTAATTGGTGAAGTATTCTCTCAGATTTCGGCTGTCGCTTTACTGGAAACCTTCTTATATTAGCTAGATAGCTTTTATATAGTCCTGATATACGGTTAATGATTTTTTGCTTGATTTTGGAAACCCCTTTGGCTAACTCTTTGGATTCAAGATGTCTGACATTTCGCAAGCTCCCTCCCATAGACGATGTAGGTCTTGCAATAGGCGTATTCCGAAGGCCTCGGTAGATCCTCACACCGCTTGTTCTGACTGTAGGGACAGACCCTGTCAGTTAGAAAATCGATGTGAGGAATGCGCCGGACTTTCGGAACTGGAATTTGTCCGTCTTTTAAAATATTCAACTAAGTTAGAGAGAGGTAGAGTTAGGAGGAGTTCTTCTCACTCTTCACTTTTTTCCTCACCTCATGATCCCCCACCTTTTCCTACCCCTGTAGTGGCTACCCCCGAACCTACTGTTTGCCCTCCGCCTGATATGTCTGTTGTTTTGCGTGCTATTCAGGCCTTAGGCGATAAAGTAGAGTCAGTGGTAAGTGACCATAAGTCTCTGATGGCCGAAGTTAAGGAACTTAAGGTCAAGAGTGCAGTGGGTGGAATTAGTGCCAGTGCTGTGACGAGTGCTAGTGTCAGTGCAGTGCCAAGTGCTAGTGTCAGTGCCAGTGTGGTGCGTGAGGATACTTCTGTGCGAGCCAGTCGTCCTCCCAGTCCGGGACCTCTTGCAAGCTCCCAAGCCCAGGGGAGAAGCAATGTCGAAGGGCATAAGGGTTCGGCAGGCCTTGTTAGGCGCACAGAAGTATCCTCGGTGGTTGCGGGCGTGTCTTCCAAAGACCGTCACTCCCACCTGCAGACGATTGAGCCCGTCTTCCGCTCGTCCGCTGATCAACTGTCAGGGAAGAAACGTTGGTCTCAGGTCTCGAGACCGCTTAAACGCAGAGTCCAGTCCGCGAGTGCTCAGCCAGGTTGCAGTCATTGGCTCAGCTCTGACTCGCCGCAGTCATCTGTCGACTGCACTCCGCCCAAGAGGAGTAAGGTTCTGCCACAACAGAACTCGACTGTTAAGGCTTTACCTCAGCCTACTGTAGTTTCTGCGGACCCTAAGTGGACTCTTCTACAGTCCATGCAAGCACAGCTTTCGGACTTGATGCGTGAGTGTCGGGCTGAGAGTGTTGCGCCTCCGCCTCCGCCTACACTCCCTCCGCCTGCGTTCGCTCCGCCTACGCTCGCTCCGCCTGCGCTTGCTCCGCCAGATCGCAGTACCACCTGCCAGGCGTACGATGTTGAGCCACAGTCTGAGTTTGCTGTTCCCAGTGGTGTTCAGCCTCCGCCTTCTTTAAGGCAACCTTTGCTATGGGATCAGGAGGATTATACCTCTCTTCCTCCGCCTCCCCTTGCTGCTCCACCAGTGGTACAACTCTCGGCTGAGGTACAACAACCTCTCCCGTGCATGAGTCAGTCTCCTCAGCTCTCGCTGCAGCGAGCTCAACCATCCACAAGGCAAGCTCCACTACACCTTGGCCTTGCGCCTCAGGAGCCTCAGCTTGCGAGACATTTACCTTGTTCTGCGCAGCCTCAACCTCATCACGCTCCGCTCACACCACAGGAACAGGAACTTGCTTCTCCGCTTCCACCAACCGCTCAGCAAGCGCAACCCTTGGGTTCAACCTCTCATGCTAGGAGTCAGCCTCCTCCACCCATGCGCCTTCCTTCTGCTTTGTCTGTTATTCAGCCTTTGCAGTCTGAGCCTCAGGTTCTCCCTCAACAGTTACTTGAAGAGGAAACCACTAATTTTGTTCCTACTCGTTCTGACTCTGCTGTTCAGCATTCTGGTCCAATTTCTCCGCTACACTCTGATGATGAGGCGTCTGATGATGAGGAGGCACACCTGGATCCCTCGTCAGACGTGGATGAATCCAAGCCTTCTCCACAGTCTATTGACTTTCGTAAGGTCTTGGCTCTGCTTAGGGAGGTTTACCCAGACCACTTTGTCTCTGCTATTCCCCGCTCTCCACCATCTGAGTTTTCGCTGGGCGTACAACAAGCTAAGTCCTCCTATACTAAGCTAGTCCTAGCAAGGTCCTCTAAGAGAGCATTAAGGATCTTAGGGGAATGGCTGCAGACTAAGCAACACCTTGGCAAAACGTCTTTCATGTTCCCGCCGACTAAGCTCACCTCGAAAGCGAGCGTTTGGTATGCCACAGGAGAAGCACCAGGCTTGGGAGTACCTGCCTCTGCCCAGGCTGACTTCTCAAGTCTGGTAGACTCGCCTCGGAGAACTGCAATGAGGCGTTCTAAGGTTTGCTGGACCTTCTCAGACCTGGATCACTTACTGAAAGGACTGTTTAGAGCATTTGAGATGTTCAACTTTCTTGACTGGTGCCTGGGGGCCCTCAGCAAGAAGACCTCTCCTGCGGACAAGGATTCTGCCATGCTATTAATGTCCTGCATGGATAAGGCCATTAGGGATGGATCTGGTGAGCTTGCGTCGTTGTTTGTATCAGGGGTTTTGAAGAAAAGGGAACAGCTGTGTACCTTCCTTTCCTCCAGCATTACACCTTGCCAAAGGTCACAACTTCTTTTTGCTCCGCTCTCGAAGTTCCTCTTCCCCGAAGAGCTGGTTAAGGACTTGTCTGCTGCCCTGATACAAAAGGACACTCACGATCTTGTAGCCTCATCGGCTCGTAAGTCTAAGGTTGCTACCTCAGTCCCCAAGACTTATCGCTCCCCAGTGGTTGATACCCCTGCTACGAGGTTCATACCGCCCTTTCGTGGTAGAGCACCCAGCCGAGGAAGCTCCCGTCCAGACTCTTACAGGAGCAGGTCCAGGAAAGGCTCCAGGACATCTAAAGGAAAAAACTGACTCTCCGCATCTCCAGACAGCAGTAGGAGCCAGACTCAAGATCTTCTGGCGAGCCTGGGAGAAGAGAGGTGCAGACGCCCAGTCTGTCAGTTGGCTGAGGAACGGTTACAGGATTCCATTCTGCCTCAAACCACCTCTGACCACATCGCCCATCAACCTCTCTCCCAACTACAAAGAAGAGGACAAGAGGCTAGCATTGCACCAGGAGGTGTCGCTACTTGTGCAGAAGAAGGCAGTGGTTATAGTCCGGGACCATCAATCCCCGGGCTTCTACAACCGTCTCTTTCTTGTGGCCAAGAAGACAGGGGGTTGGAGACCGGTGCTGGACGTCAGCGCGCTCAACGCGTATGTCACCAAGCAGACGTTCACGATGGAGACGACGAAGTCGGTCTTAGCAGCGGTCAGGCAGGAGGACTGGATGGTCTCGTTGGACTTGAAAGATGCCTACTTTCACGTTCCTATTCATCCAGACTCCCAACCTTTCCTGAGATTCGTTTTCGGAAAGGTTGTCTACCAATTCCAAGCCCTGTGTTTTGGCCTAAGCACAGCTCCTATGGTCTTTACTCATCTGATGAGGAATATAGCAAAATTCCTACACTTATCGGACATCAGAGCCTCCCTCTACTTAGACGACTGGCTGTTGAGAGCCTCCACGAGTCGTCGCTGTCTGGAGAATCTCAATTGGACTTTAGACTTAATCAGAGAACTGGGTCTATTAGTCAACATAGAAAAGTCTCAACTCATTCCCTCCCAATCCATTGTGTACCTGGGAATGGAGATTCGGAGTCAGGTTTTTCGGGCTTTTCCATCGGCCCCCAGGATAAGCCAAGCCCTAGAGTGCATCATGAGCATGCTGAAGAGGAGCAGTTGCTCGGTGAGACAGTGGATGAGTCTCACAGGGACCCTTTCATCCCTGGCCCTGTTCGTCGAGCTAGGGAGACTCCACCTCCGCCCTCTTCAATTCCATCTTGCAGCTCATTGGGACAAGGGTTCGACTCTAGAAGCAGTCTCTATCCCAATCACCCAAGAGATGAAGACCACTCTCCTGTGGTGGAAGCACAACCTCCTTCTCAGGGAGGGTCTATCGTTGGCTATTCAGACCCCCAATCTTCATCTCTTCTCAGATGCATCGGACTCGGGCTGGGGTGCGACCTTGAACGGACGGGAATGCTCGGGAACGTGGAACGAAGAACAGGGATTACTCCACATAAACTGCAAGGAGCTACTAGCAGTTCATTTAGCCCTGTTGAACTTCAAGTCCCTCCTGCTAGGCAAAGTGGTGGAGGTGAACTCAGACAACACCACAGCCTTGGCTTACATCTCCAAGCAAGGAGGGACCCATTCGAGGAGCCTATACGAGATCGCAAGGGACCTCCTCATTTGGTCAAGAGGTCTAAACCTCACTCTGGTCACGAGGTTCATTCAGGGCGATATGAACGTCTCAGCAGATCGCCTAAGCAGAAGGAATCAGGTCATTCCCACGGAATGGACCCTCCACAAGAGTGTGTGCAACAGACTTTGGACCTTGTGAGGTCAACCTACCATAGATCTGTTTGCCACCTCCATAACTAAGAGACTTCCGCTGTACTGTTCCCCTGTTCCAGACCCTGCAGCAGTTCATGTGGATGCTTTTCTACTGAACTGGTCCCATCTCGACCTGTACGCATTCCCACCGTTCAAGATAATAAACAAAGTTCTGCAGAAATTCATCTCTCACGAAGGGACACGGCTGACGCTGGTTGCTCCCCTTTGGCCTGCAAGAGAATGGTTCACAGAGGTACTTCAATGGCTAGTCGACATCCCCAGGACTCTACCTCTAAGAGTGGACCTTCTACGTCAACCTCACGTAGACAGGTTGCACCCAAACCTCCACGCTCTTCGGCTGACTGCCTTCAGACTGTCGAAAGATTCGCTAGAGCTAGAGGCTTTTCGAAGGAGGCAGCCAGTGCGATTGCCAGAGCGAGAAGGGTTTCCACTCGTAGAGTCTACCAGTCTAAGTGGGAGGTCTTCCGAAGCTGGTGTAGAGCCAATTCAATATCCTCTACCAATACCTCTGTGACCCAAATAGCTGACTTCCTTCTACATCTTAGGAATGAGAGATCCCTTTCAGCCCCTACGATTAAAGGGTATAGGAGTATGTTGGCTTCAGTTCTCCGCCACAGAGGTTTGGACCTTTCTTCCAACAAGGACCTTCAAGACATTCTTAAGTCTTTTGAGACGTCTAAAGAGCGCCGTCTATCCACTCCAGGCTGGAACCTAGACGTAGTCTTAAGGTTCCTTATGTCAGCTAGGTTCGAACCTCTCCAGTCAGCTTCCTTCAAGGACCTTACCCTCAAGACTCTTTTTCTCGTCTGCCTTGCAACAGCTAAGAGAGTCAGTGAGGTTCATGCCTTCAGCAAGAACATTGGTTTCACGACCGAATCTGCAACATGTTCTTTTCAGCTCGGATTCCTAGCAAAGAACGAACTTCCTTCACGTCCTTGGCCTAGATCGTTCGAAATACCTAGCCTCTCCAACATGGTAGGTAACGAACTAGAGAGAGTTCTTTGCCCTGTCAGAGCTCTCAAATATTATCTTAAGAGGTCTAAACCTATTCGAGGACAGTCAGAAGCCTTATGGTGTGCCATCAAGAAACCTTCGAGGCCCATGTCCAAGAACGGGGTTTCGTATTATATAAGGCTTCTGATTAGAGAAGCCCATTCTCACTTGAAGGAGGAAGACCTTGCATTGCTGAAGGTAAGGACCCACGAAGTAAGAGCCGTAGCTACTTCGATGGCCTTTAATAAAAACCGTTCTCTGCAGAGCATAATGGATGCAACCTATTGGAGGAGCAAGTCAGTGTTTGCATCATTTTATCTTAAAGATGTCCAGTCTCTTTACGAGAACTGCTACACCCTGGGACCATTCGTAGCAGCGAGTGCAGTAGTAGGTGAGGGCTCAGCCACTACATTCCCTTAATCCCATAACCTTTTTTAACCTTTCTCTTGAATGCTTTTATTGTTGTTTTTATGGTTGTTACGGTAGGCTAAGAAGCCTTCCGCATCCTTTTGATTTGGCGGGTGGTCTATTCATTCTTGAGAAGCGCCTGGGTTAGAGGTTTTGTAGAGGTCCTTTAGTAGGGGTTGCAACCCTATATACTTTAGCACCTTTGGGTTGATTCAGCCTCCAAGAGGAACGCTGCGCTCAGTAAGGAAGACGAACTTAAAAAAGAGGCAGAGTAACGGTTCAATTCGACTTCCTTACCAGGTACTTATTATTTCATTGTTATTTGAGATAACTGTTATATGAAATATGGGATACTTAGCTATCCTTTAATCTTGTACACTGGTTTTCACCCACCCCCCTGGGTGTGAATCAGCTACATGATTATCGGGTAAGTTTAATATTGAAAAATGTTATTTTTATTAGTAAAATAAATTTTTGAATATACTTACCCGATAATCATGATTTAATTGACCCTCCCTTCCTCCCCATAGAGAACCAGTGGGACCGAGGAATAATTGAGGAGGTGTCAACAAGAAGTACTTGAGTACCTGGCCACAGGTGGCGCTGGTAAGTACACCCCCTTCTAGTATTGTGATAGCTGGCGTATCCCTCCATAGAATTCTGTTGGGCAACGGAGTTGACAGCTACATGATTATCGGGTAAGTATATTCAAAAATTTATTTTACTAATAAAAATAAAATTTTTATTGACTTCTATGTTTAGAACCTTTACCTATCTATGCGTAGGGTTGCTTTTTCCTATCAGCCTTTCTTAAACATTAAACTTACCCGCTGGTTATATAAAAATAGCTTTAGTCTCTGCCATCTGGCAGAAATTAAAAAAAAAACGTGGCAATCGCAGATAGAGTAGCCAGGTGTACACTAGCGCCCTCACGCGAGATATACAGAACCATTCCATACTTCTTCAGATCTTCTCTGCTGCCATTGCTGGCAACATCGTTTGGAATTCTCTCGCTAACAACCTTGGATTTTGGACAGTTATCTTGGTGATGTACATTTTTTTTGGTTATTGGCTTTCGCTTGTTTGATTTTTCTTTCGGATTCTCTTGAATACTTATTGATTTGGATTACTTGGATTATTTGGACCCTTGCTTGGTTTTTTATCTCTCTGTTTAACTTTTCAATATGGCCGACCCTTCTCCTTCATATAGGAAGTGTGTGAAAGGGTGTAAGACCCGGCTTCCTAAAGCCGCTGTAGATCCCCATTCAATTTGTTCTAAATGTAGAGGTAAAATTTGTGAATTGGGAGATCGATGTGAAGAATGTATTTCATTGTCTGAGAGTGAGTGGCTGGCTCCCGTATCATTGAACTTAATCCTTCCCCTGTAGTGGTAGTTTCAGATCCCGCTACCGTTTCATCTGAGCCTACACTTAAAGATATGATGACCGCGATTCAAGCCCTTGGAGTAAGGGTAGAATCTCTCGCGGCGGACAGAAACCAGCTCATGTCCGACGTGAACCAGTCAAAAAGTGTTAGTGTAAAAAGTGCAATTAATGTGTTCAGTGATGTGGAGGGTTGCTTGAGCCTGTCGTTCACCTAGCCTTAGACCTCTTCCAAGCTCCCCGACCCATGGGAGAAGGAATGTCGTTTGGCGAAAGGGAACGAGAGGCATTATCGCTCGTGCAGACGTCCCCTCAAGCGTACCTGTTGTCGCATCGCAGGACGCTCACCTTCACCATGGGAAAGGTGAGGTTAGTTTGTCATCTTCATCTTCGGATGACGCTACGCACAGCAAGGGCTGGCGTCATGCTTCAAGACCTCTTAAGAGGAAAGCGGATTTAGTGGCTCAGCGTCGCGATCCTTCGCCGCAAGCGCCTGGCTGTAGCCATTGGGATAGTCCAGAGTGTTTTCGTTCGTCTGTCGAAGGTTCTGCAAAACGTCCTGATAGGATGTCAGAGGTTGACAAAGGTTTAGTTCAGCCAGATACGAATCTTGTTCCTGAGTCTGGTGTTACGGTACATGCACCGCCGCTTCCGTCAGACTGGTATCCGTCTTCTGAAAACTTGGAGTGTTACGTAAGCAATGAGGAAGGCGAGTTCGCGGTCGAAGTTTCTTCACCTGTGTCACCGCATGTTGATCCTAATTGGACTATGCTGCAAGGCATGCAACAGCAGCTCTCATCCTTTATGCAGTCTTATCAGCCTGCTGTTAGCAAAAATGTGGTTCGTCAAGATTCCAATCACAGGGATTCTTCGCTTCTTAACTCTAAGTGTCGTAAGACATCTAGTCTTGTCACGCGTGATGACGTTTCTGTCGCACAGGCGGCTAACAAGCAAATACACAACGTTGAACGGCGTGATAAGGCTTCTGTATTCTGTATCTCATCGAGTTCCTGCTTCTCTTGATATCAAACGTCAAGCTACCAAGCGTGACGTCGAGCGTCAACCTTCCAAGCGCGGCGACGATCGCCAGGCAACTAAGCGTGACGCCGAGCGTCAAGCTAAACCTGACGTCGAGCGAAAGACACGTGACGTCAACATCAAGCAAACCGTGACGTCCAACGTCAGTCAGATGTTGTTCGACATGCAGCCAGACGTGACGTCGACCACAAGATTAGCGAACGTCATGTGGACGTCAGCCATGCCGAACGTCTTGATCGCGCGCACCGCAGTGCCGATTCTCATGTTCGCAAGCGACAGCTTTATGAACGTAGAGCTTTGATTCATGGTGATACTGCCCGTGATAATTCTACAGCTATATTGGACAGTGGTCGCTCTCGCAAGGAGTCTCCTCTTGTTTTGCAAGACACTGCTACATTGGTTGGAGTTCTTTCAGAGGAATAACCGGATGATCACTTTTCCCCGGATGAACTCTTGGATATTTTTTCTGAGGAAGAAGAGAATAAGACACCTCAACACTCTGTCGACCTTAAAAAGATTGTTGGTCTTTATGGAGTTATTTGCGGATCATTTTGTTCTCGTAGCCCCACGTTCACCTCCTTCGGAGTTTACCTTAGGAAAAGCATAGAGAACATCGCTTTTTACTAAGATGGTACTCTCTCGTTCTTCAAAGAGAGCATTAAAGTTAATGGGTGATTGGATGCAGTCTAGAAAAGACCTAAGCAAGTCAGGATTTGCTTTTCCCCCGGCCAGATTAGCTTCCAAGTCTAGTGTATGGTACGAGACAGGAGAAGTTCTCGGTTTGGGAGTTCCTGCCTCTGCTCAGGGCGACTTCTCAAGCCTAGTAGACTCTTCTCGTCGTTTGGCCATGAGAAGGACTAAGATCTTATGGTCGATGTCTGAGTTTGATCATCTCTTATTATTATTATTATTATTACTATCCAAGCTACAACCCTAGTTGGAAAAGCAAGATGCTATAAGCCCAGGGGCTCCAACAGGGAAAAATAGCCCAGTGAGGAAAGGAAATAAGGAAATAAATAAATGAAGAGAACAAATTAACAATAAAGCATTCTAAAAACAGTAACAACGTCAAAACAGACATGTCATATATAAACTATTAACAGAATCAAAAACAAATATGTCATAAATAAACTATAAAAAGACTCATGTCCGCCTGGTCAACAAAAAAGCATTTGCTCCAACTTTGAACTTTTGAAGTTCTACTGATTCAACCACCCGATTAGGAAGATCATTCCACAACTTGGTAACAGATGGAATAAAACTTCTGGAGTACTGCGTAGTATTGAGCCTCGTGATGGAGAAGGCCTGGCTATTAGAATTAACTGCCTGCCTAGTATTACGCACAGGATAGAATTGTCCAGGGAGATCTGAATGTAAAGGATGGTCAGAGTTATGAAAAATCTTATGCAACATGCATAATGAACTAATTAAACGACGGTGCCAGAGATTAATATCTAGATCAGGAATAAGAAATTTAATAGATCGTAAGTTTCTGTCCAACAAATTAAGATGAGAATCAGCAGCTGAAGACCAAACAGGAGAACAATACTCAAAACAAGGTAGAATGAAAGAATTAAAACACTTCTTCAGAATAGATTGATCACCGAAAATCTTGAAAGACTTTCTCAATAAGCCTATTTTTTGTGCAATTGAAGAAGACAGAGACCTTATATGTTTCTCAAAAGTAAATTTACTGTCGAGAATCACACCTAAAATTTTGAAAGAGTCATACATATTTAAAGAAACATTATCAATACTGAGATCCGGATGTTGAGGAGCCACCGTCCTTGATCTACTTACAATCATACTTTGAGTTTTGTTAGGATTCAACTTCATACCCCATAATTTGCACCATGCACTAATTCTAGCTAAATCTCTATTAAGGGATTCACCAACCCCAGATCTACATTCAGGGGATGGAATTGATGCAAAGAGAGTAGCATCATCAGCATATGCAACAAGTTTGTTTTCTAGGCCAAACCACATGTCATGTGTATATAGTATGAAAAGTAATGGGCCAAGAACACTACCCTGTGGAACACCGGATATCACGTTCCTATAATCACTATGGTGCCCATCAACAACAACTCTTTGAGATCTATTACTTAAAAAATTAATAATAATGCTAAGAAACAACCCACCCACTCCCAACTGTTTCAGTTTGAAAACAAGGGCCTCATGATTAACACGGTCAAAGGCAGCACTAAAATCAAGGCCAATCATACGAACTTCCCGACCACAATCAAGGGATTTCTGTACAGCATTGGAGATTGTAAGAAGGGCATCACATGCTCCAAGGCCTTTACGAAAACCAAATTGCAAACTAGGGAGTAGATGATTACCTTCAGCAAACCTATTAAGACGTTTTGCCAGAAGACGTTCAAAAACTTTAGATAATATGGGAGTTATGGAAATTGGGCGGTAATCAGTGGGACTTGAGCTACCACAAACACATTTACATAGAGGAGTAACATTACCAATTCTCCAACTAGTGCTAAAAGCTCCTCTTCTTGCTAACTTGCGCAAAATAACAGATAACTTTGGAGCTAAGAAATCTGCTGTCTTTATAAAAAACAAAGGAAAAATACCATTTGGGTCTACACCTCCATAAGCATCAAGGTCCATCAACAGAGCTTTAATCTCACGAGATCGAAAAGCTAAACTAGTTAGTTTAGCCTCAGGAAAACAGGAAAGAGGAAGTTCAAGTTTTTCATTACTCTGTTTACTGTCAAAAACATCAGCCAAAAGGGTTGCCTTTTCCTTTGGACAGTGAGTGACTGAGCCATCTGGTTTAAGTAAAGGAGGAACTGTTGCATCTACACCAAAGAGTGCAGATTTAAGGGTAGACCACCATTTATGTTCCTGAGTTGTACCAGAAAGTGTTTCTTTTATGGTTAAATTGTACTCCTTCAAAGGTATCTACATAGCATTCGAAGTGTTCAACTTTCTCGATTGTACTCTGGGAGCCTTGGGAAAGAAAGTTTCTGCACTGAAGGATCCTGACACTGATAGCTTTATACATGTAATGTCGTGTATGGATAAAGCAGTTAGAGATGGCTCGAATGAGTTAGCAGCCTTGTTCACACCCGGGGTCATTAAGAAAAGAGCAACTATGTGCTCTTTTCTTTCTATGGAGGCTACTCCATTCCAGAGGTCAGAATTGCCGTTTGCACTGCTTTCTCCTTCTCTGTTCCCTTAGGAGCTAGTAAGAGAGGTTGCTGCCGCCTTGACCCAGAAGGCAACTCAGGACTTAGTCTCCAAGACGGCAAGGAAGGTTCTTCCAACTTCCTTCACCAGCCGTAGACCGAAGGAAGATACTTCTTTTCCTCATGTTTCACAGCCATTTCGTGGAAAGTCCGTCGGTAGGGGTAGCTTCAGACCCGATGGGAGAAGGTTTAGAAGGAGAGGTTCTAGATCTGGCCGAAGCAGAGTCTGACTGCTTTCGCCTTCAGACAGCAGTGGGGGCCAGGCTAAACAACTTCTGGCAAGCCTGGGAGAGAAGGGGAGCGGACCCTTGGTCCGTTCGTGTTTTAAAGGAGGGTTACAAGATCCCGTTCATTATGAAACCTCCGTTAGTTTTAGACCCTGTGGATCACTCTCCCAGATACAAGGAGGAGTTGAAGAGGCAGGCTATGCACCTTCAAATGTCTCTCTTGAAATCACCAGGGTTTTACAACAGCTTATTCCTGGTTCCCAAGAACTCGGGGCATGGAGACCAGTCCTGGACGTAAGTATCCTCAACGACTACGTTCAGAAGACAAAGTTCTCTATGGAGACTTAGAAGACTGTGCTTTTAGCAGTAAGAAAGGGTGACTGGATGGTCTCGTTAGACCTCCAGGATGCTTACTTTCATGTCCCGATCCATCCAAGTTTCAAGCGTTATCTGAGGTTCATGTACAGGAAGGTCTTCCAGTTTCGGGCCTTGTGTTTTGCCCTCAGCACCGTCCCTCTAATCTTCACGAAGATCATGTTGAATGTAGCGCGTTTGCTCCAGTCAGAAGGCATCAGAGCCTCCTTGTACCTGGACGATTGGGTCCTAAGAGCTCCCTCTTTCAATCGCTGTCTGGAGGATCTGCATCTGACATTGAGTCTGTCAGAAGAGCTAGGCCTTCTTGTGAACTCAGAGAAGTACCAATTGATTCCATCCCAGAAGATTCTCTTTAGGGATGGAGATTCGGAGTCTGGCTTTTCAGGCTTTTCCGTCACCTTCAAGGATACGGCTAGCTCTCCTAAAACTTTGTGCTTTTCTAAAGAAAAACGTCTGTTCAGTAAGAGAGTGGATGAATCTCCTAGGAACCCTCTCTTCACTAAAACAGTTTGTTTCTCTGGGAAGACTAAACCTTCGGCCTCTTCAATTCCATCTCAATTTCCATTGGATCAAAGAGGACAGCCTCGACACGAAAAGCATTCCCCTTACGGAACCGATAAGAAAGTGGCTTTAGTGGTGGAACAACCTAAGCAGACTTCAGGAAGGTCTCTCGTTGGAGCAAAAGAGCCCAGACCTTGTGTTGTTTTCCGACGCCTCGGACTCGGGGAGGGGAGCAACACTGGGAAAATCAGAGATCTCAGGTCTGTGGACAAGGGAACAGGAGAGCCTCCACATCAATCAAAAGGAGCTGTTGGCAGTCCTGTTGGCTCTCATAGGTTTCGAGGGGTTAATGTTGAACAAAGTAGTGCAAGTCAATGCCGACAACACTACAGCATTGGCATACATAGCCAAACAAGGCGAGACTCACTCGAGGTCACTTTACGAGATAGCAAGGACTCTTCTCGTGTGGGCAAAAGAAAGAAAGGTAACCTTGTTTACAAGATTCATACAGGGAAAGAAGAACGTGATGGCAGACAGCCTTAGCAGGAGGAATCAAGTTCTACCCACGGAGTGGACATTACATCTGGATGTATGCGAGAAACTTTGGCAGATTTGGTGTCGTCCGTTCATAGACCTGTTCGCGACCTCAAAAACGAAAAGGCTGGAGACATATTGCTCACCAGTTCCGGACCTCGAAGCAACACACATAGACGTGTTTCTGATGGATAGGTCTCACCTGGATGTGTACGCGTTCCTACCATTCAAAGTGCTGTACAAGGTGTTACAAAAGTTCGTGTCTTACAAGGGAACCAGGTTGACTTTAGTGGCTCCCTTCTGGCCATCAAGAGGGTGGTTCACAGAGGTACTGGAATGGATGGTGGACGTTTCAAGAAGCCTGCCATTGAGAATAGATCTTCTCAAACAACTTCACTTGGGAAGAAACGATCTAAACCTCCAAGCTTTACGTCTGACTGCCTTCAGACTATTGAAAAACTCGCAAGAGCTAGAGGATTTTCGAAGGAGGCAGCTAGGGCTATCGCTAGAGCAAGGAGGACTTCTACCATCAAGGTTTATCAGTCCAAGTGGGAGGTTTTTAGAGAATGGTGTAGAGCTAAATCAGTTTCTTCATCCAGTTCCTCTGTAACACAAATTGCCGATTTCTTCTTAGACCTTAGAAGAAAGCACAACTTTTCCTCCTCGACCATCAAGGGGTACAGGAGTATGCTGGCAGCTGTCTTCAGGCACAGGAATTTAGATTTCTCAAAATCTTCTCAGATCTTTTGAGACTTCTAAGAGGCGTCAACAAGAATCACCAGCCTAGAATTTAGATGTTTTGAAATTCCTCATGAGTGACAGACTCGAGCCTTTACACTCTGCTTCTTTTAAAGATCTGACTTTGAAGACACTTTTCTTAGTAAGTCTGGCAACAGCTAAGAGAGTCAGTGAAGTAAACGCTTTTAGTAAGAATATTGGCTTCAGAAATGGCAAAGCCATATGCTCCTTGCAGCTTGGATTCCTGGCCAAAAACGAACGTCCTTCTCATCCATGGCCTAAATCTTTCGAGATTGCTAACCTCTGATATGATTGGTGAAGAGTTGGAGAAAGTCCTGTGTCCTGTTAGAGCACTGAAGTTCTATCTGGACAGGACTATAGATTTAAGAGGCAATTCAGAAGCTCTTTGGTGCGCAGTCAGGAAGCCTTCGTTACCTATGTCTAAAAACGCCCTATCATTTTTTATAAGACTTTTAATTAGAGAGGCTCACTCACACTGGTGAGGCAGATTTTAAGATACTGAAAGTAAAGACTCATGAAGTTGAAGCTGTGGCAACTTCTGTAGCTTTTAAACAAAATCGTTCTCTGCAAAGCATCATGGACACAACTTTTTGGAGGAGTAAATCTGTGTTCGCCTCTCATTACTTGAAACGTGTCCAGACTCTTTATGTAGACTGCTACACTTTGAGACCATTCGTAGCAGCAAGTGCAGTAGTGGGTGAAGGATCTACCACTACATTCCCCTAACCCTAGTACCCTTTTTCTTCTCTTGGAACTTTTATATTTTTTTATGGTTGTATGTGGAGATTGGTCGACAATCTTCCGCAATCTTTGATTTAGACAGGTGATCATTTTGTTCCTTGAGAGTGCCTGGAACAAGGGTATTAGTTGAGGTCCTGTCAGCATAGAGGTTATTTACCGGTTTGACAGCTCCTAGAGGTTTTCAGCCCCCTGGGTGGATCGCTGGATCTCTGGATCTCATAAGGATAGCAGACATAATGAGGCAGAGAATCATTGAAGTCAGCTTCCTTAACAGGTACGAACCTTTAAGCTTGTTTTAATTAACTCTTAAGTAATATTCCAACAATGTAGCTGTCTCTAACCCTCCACCAAGGGTGTCAATCAGGTATTTTTATGTAACCAGCGGTTAAGTTTAATGTTTAAAAATATTTGCATTATAAAATAAATTTTTGGACATACTTACCCGCTGGTTATATAACCTTTATTCCCACCCTCCCCTCTAGACCTATGGGCATGGAAGATCTAGAGAAGTATGGAATGGTTCTGTATATCTCGCGTGAGGGCACTAATGTACACCTGGCCACTCTATCTGCGATTGCCGCGGGTTTTTTTTTTTAATTTCTGCTGGACGTCAGAGACTAAAGCTATTTTTATATAACCAGTGGGTACGTATGTTCAAAAATTTATTTTATTATGAAAATATCATTTCTGGGCTCAATCCTGTGCCACCCAGTGAAATGCTCCTAATGCACCATTTCTAAGGAATATAACTGCTAATATTACCAGAGAAAAAATGTATAGGAATGCTAGGTTGAACTAGCTCGCTCACCTAATGGTGTCGGTATAAACTGGGGCGAAATACCAGAGGTCTCGTGCCATTTAGACTTCTCATCTTCGAAATCCCTCAACAGTGAGGTGCGGTTCAACCTCCCCTTCCCCGCAGATCAGTACTACTAACTCTACCCACGCTTGCCCAACACTCCTTTCTACCACCTGTTGTTATTAAGTCCAACGTGTTTTTTCTAAGAAGCCCTACGTCCTCTCCGAAGATTATTGTAATCTTATTTACCCAAACGCAAAATCTTCGGCAGCAGTGCCTAAGGAAGTCGCGGCCCCTATAATTGCCGACATTGCAGAAACTGTGGAACTCAATCTCGTTCAGGATACGGACATCGCTGACGACCCGGACCCCATTGAAGACAATGTTGCGGCTCTGAACTTAGACATAGAGCCCATGGTTTTAGACGAATCAGAAACAGGTAAGGTGGTAGGTGAGGCAGGTGGGTCTGGTGCTAAGGCCTCTCTTCTTAGCCCCTCTATTTCTTCAACTTCTAATAATTCTTCCTTTTTAGGTTTTGAAGGGAACTGCGAATCCTCTGCGAGATCGCACCCGGTTCCTCCCAAGGTCAAATCTCAGAAGAGACCTTTAGTGAGGACTCGTAAGAATCCTACACTACCTAGATCATCCAAGCCCAAGAAGGCTCCCCTCCCCAGAGCCCCTAGTGGTTCGGCTAGCACCGCCCCTATGTCTCAGGACCGGGGAGTGCAGTCATCCCCCTTAGTTACCACGACCAACCTCGACCCGGTGGCTCTCACCAATATGAAGACGAGGGTCGTTTCAGAGCAGATTAGCTCTATGCTTTCTGCCGTCACCAGGAGACTAGACACCCTGGAAGGAGGACTGCCTCAACAACAGCAGTTCCTCATCCCGGACGCCTCAAAACTCCCGCCTTTCACGAAGAACAACCCGTGGAAAATGGCGCTCCACTGTCCTTTCACGGACGGAATGTTAACCATTGAGAGTTTTGGGACCCGGCCCATTGAAGATTTTGAGTTCTTCCCTCCCGGCCTTCAATTCCCTTTCCCCGGCTTACGGAAGAGGCTCTTGTCCGGCTAGATAAGGTCCCTAAAGAGACCGTTATCTTTCCGAAGGAACAGGCTCAGTCTGTTTGGGGTTAGAACCTTAAACGAGTGGGGTTGTACAAACACCATGCTGACCCCCCACAAGAGTACTTACACCATGTTTCTTGTGGACGAACAGACCCCCACACCTTGCGTCACCAAAATGGTTGAATTAGCCCTTCAGGCAGTGGCCGAAGATAAACCTTTGCCACAACTCCGGGAGACAGATCCTACATCTCTTCTACTCCCATCAGATAATGAATGTTGGCTTAACACCCAATCGACATTCACTTATGGTAAGCTATCCGCTGACTGTGCATCGACGCAATTCGGCGAACGCCTCCCAAGACTACCTGAAACCTTAATCCGACTCATTCGAGTCCCGGTCTAGGTTTAGCCGGAGCCTCAACGTCTCGACTATGGCGGAGATGTTTTCTCTTACCTATGACGAGGAACATGCCTTTAAGGTTATGACTAAAGCCACCCTGCAATCTTTGTTAGCAGATTGCTATGACTTCTTGGTGGCCAGAAGACGTTGCCGTAGGCATGTCTTATCTGAAGCTACTATCCGCCATGAGCCGAATAAGCTCATTAAAGCCTGTGCTTGGGGTCCGGACCTGTTCCCGGAGGACATGGTCAACTCGGTATTGAGCGAAGCTGCCAGAGTAAACCAGAGCCTTAAGGTCCGTTGGGGCCTCACTCCCAAACGGAAGTTCGAACAATCGAGCATTCACTCCCGGGGCAGGAAGAGGCTACGCCCTTATAGCTCTACTCAATTCCGCCAACCTCTTCAAGTAGTCCAGTCGGTCCCGGTCACTCGGGGCATGCAGCCCTCTACCTCCAAGTCTCAGCCCCAAGAGAAGTATGTCCTCGTCCCTGAAAGCCAAGTGGCCTCGAACTCGTTTACCTCTCCTGTTTATAACCCGGTCTATGAGTCCCGGGTTTCCTCCCAAGGACACCAACGAGGCAAGGGCCCCGGTTCGAGAGGTTCTTTTCAGAACAGAGGCAAAGGGAGATATTTCTCCCTTGGAAAAGGGTCACCTGGTGGCCGAGGCGGTAAAACCTCCAACTACTGAAGATCTTCAGGTAGGAGGGAGACTTAATGCGTTCCGGAGTCGCTTGGGCCTTCAGCATAATCTCCAAGGGCCTGGGGTGGAGTTGGATAGAAGGGCCTCCTCCACCGAACAAATTCCATCAACCCTCGACACCGGACCTACTTCGGAAGAGGCTTCTCCCATGGACAACCGTCAAGAGCCTATCAAAGTCGGTTCCGTTGCAGTACCCCCCTCCAAGGATAGTCATCCACACGGATGCCTCTCTATCAGGTTGGGGAGGCTATTCCCAACACAGGAAGGTTCAGGGCCTTTGGTCCACAATGTTCCAACAATTCCACATAAACGTCCCGGAGGCCATGGCGGTCTTACTAACTTTGAAACGTCTTTCCCCGGCCAAGAAACAACATCTGAGGATAGTCCTCAACAACGAAGTCCTAGTCCGTTGTCTAAACAGAGGGGGCTCCAAGTCAGGTCCCATCAATCATGTGATGGTAGTAATCTTCTCCCTGGCGGCCTCAAACCAATGGCACCTATCAGCCGTCCATCTGGCTGGAGTTCGGAACGTTGTGGCAGACGCACTCTCCAGGACGACACCGTTGGAGTCAGAATGGTCACTAGATCGCAAATCCTTTCAATGGATCCGCTCCCAAGTGCCGGATCTCCAGGTAGATCTCTTCGCGACGGAGTCCAACCACAAACTGAAATGTTATGTGGCCCCCAACCTGGACCCTCGGGCTTACGCCACGGATGCCATGTCTCTCGACTGGAACACCTGGGAAAGGATTTACCTTTTCCCACCGGTGAACCTACTGATGAAGGTGCTGGAGAAACTTAAAACCTTCAAAGGTCAAGTAGCCCTGGTGGCCCCCAATTAGCCCAAGAGCAATTGGTTTCCTCTTTTACTGGAGCTGAATCTCCACCCTCACCAGATTCCCAACCCGACTTTGACCCAGATAGTACAAACGTGCACTGTGTTCGCTTCCTCAAACATTCGGAACACCCTAACTTTATGGACTTCATGATGTTTGCGGCACACAAAGGGGGTAACATAGACCCCCAGAATACTTTATTCTTAGAATCCGACAAGAGAGACTCCACTCTTCGTCAATATGACTCAGCGGTCAAAAAACTAGCAAAGTTTTTGAAGGATTCTAATACTGTCTTTATGACACCTAACCTAACAGTAACCTTTTTTAGAACCTTGTTTGAGTCGGGCTTAGCAGCTAACACTATTACTACCATCAAGTCTGCCTTGAAGAAGATTTTCCTAATCGGCTTTAATATAGATCTAACAGATTCATTGCTAACTTCGATCCCAAGAGCCTGTGCCAGACTGAGACCATCTTCTCGTCCTAGCTCGATTTCCTGGTTTCTCAATGATGTTCTTGAACTAGCGTCAGAAACCGTCAACGATTTATGTGAGTATATCCCTCTACTCAGAAAAACTCTCTTTCTTGTGAGTTTAGCATCTGGCGCCAGGATTTCGGAATTAGCTGCCTTATCAAGAGACCCAGGCCACATTGAGTTCCTTCCGTCAGGAGAGGTCCTCCTCTCCCTAGACAAGGTCTTCTTGGAAAATTATCCCTCTCCCTCAGGATCCCTCCCTATGCCCGGTTACCACTCTAAAGTCCTTTCTATCAAGGACTTCCTATAAGACCTCGGGACCCTTGTTCATCAGAGAGCGGGGAGGGACTATAACTTTGAAAGGGATCAGACAACAGATCTTGTATTTCATTAAACAGGCTAATCCAGAGTCTTTTCCTCACGTCCACGACATTCGGGCGGTAGCGACCTCAATAAATTTTTTCCATCACATGAACTTTACAGATCTCTCTAAATATACCGGATGGAAATCCCCCTCGGTGTTCAAGCGGCACTATCTTAAACACCTAGAGGCCCTTCAACTCGCTACTGTAGCCGCAGGGAGCGTGGTATCCCCCGGACAAATTCCTTCCTAACTAATTCCTGAATCCGATATCTTCCACCTTCTTTCTCTTACCTGCCTCACTTACAGTTCATACCTGAGTTCGGTTTGTTATATCACACCCATGGGTGTTCCCATTTCGTAACATTGCTTATTTTATTATCATTGTTCAATTTACTTTTACCATACGAACTGTATTTCTTTAGTGTCCAAGTTTATATAGTATGTTCCAGTATTTGACCTTAGATGGTTTTATTTCAAGTTTGCTGTTCATTTGTCTTCCCTTCCTGGGATATTATACCTTATCATGTTGATGTTATTAAAGACGACCGTCTTCTACGTTAACTCTTGATTAAACCACTATTTGTTATGTTGATTTTAATTCATTCCCTTATAGTTAATGAAGTTTGGGTTCGTTTCTCTGGTACTATTTCACTGGGCGGCACAGGATTGAGCCCAGAAAAGGGATTTTGACGAAGGAAAAATCTATTTCTGGGCGAGAGACCTATGCCGCCCAGTGAACCCACCCTAGTTGCTCCCCCCCCTGATCAGACCCCAAACTTAAGGGTGCTGTAAGGAGTGATGGGCAAGCGTGGGTAGAGTTAGTAGTACTGATCTGCGAGGCAGGGGAGGTTGAACCGCACCTCACTATTGAGGGATTTCGAAGAGGAGAAGTCTAAATGGTACGAGACCTCTGGTATTTCGCCCCAGTTTATACCGACACCATTAGGTGAGCGAGCTAGTTCAACCTAGCATTCCTATACATTTTTTCTCTGGTAATATTAGCAGTTATATTCCTTAGAAATGGTGCATTAGGAGCATTTCACTGGGCGGCACAGGTCTCTCGCCCAGAAATAGATTTTTCCTTCGTCAAAATCCCTTTTTACACACATTGTCTGAAAGTTGAAAATGTCTGCATGAGGAAAGTAGAGGTAAAAACGTCCCTTCAAAAAGGGGTTAAGTTAAAAATCTTCTTTGGGAAAAGGTAACAATGCAATTTAACTTGAAAAGTGATATAATGAAACCTGGCCCAGAGAAGGATAGTTGTAAACATCCCTTGAAAAGGAAATGATTTAAAATTGTCCCTGCAGAGAAAAGTTTTAAACATCCTGGAAATAGGTAGCGCTACAAATTTCCCTTGGAAATGGACTGCGTTGAAACAATCAAAGGGAAAATTTAGAGTTCAAACATACCAAAGGGAAGTGCTTTGAAACCTTTCCTGAAAAAAGTAGAGTTGAAAGCTTCCCTTAAGAAAACCGGGAAAAAAGATCTTTGTGTTCAATTGCTGTTTCCTAGTTATCATAAATTTATAATGCAACAAATAGTTTTGGTAATGTTCATGATTTTTAATTTGCACATTTCCTCATATTTCACTACTATCTGATCTGCCTAATTATATACCTACAGTTTTGCCAATTCATTTGGGTGGTAGCCAGAAATTTTGATAAAATAAAGGATCATAAGCAAATATATTAACCAAAGTTTATAGCCAAGTATGTCTGGCAAGGCCTGGAGGGACACAGAGGCTTGGAGCCCTGCTTGGTATAGGAGGATCAGATGTCTCATGTTACATAAGAAAATGAGTGTCCTGATCCTAATTAAAACCACAGACTTTCTGTAATGTGGTAGAGTGATAAATACTGTATATACTCTACAGTACTTGAAATTTGACTTCATCAGTTTTCCCTTATGAGTCTTTCTTTTCTCTTTACTACACTCATTTCTACATAAGAAAAGGAGTGCCCCGATCTTAATTAAAACCCAGAACATAAAGTGCTCAATGTATTAATTTATCCTTATGCCTTCTAGTTACAGTATTGAAGATATTTCACTCTAAAGACACACAGAGAAGATAGCCAGATACCAACTAACTTACCATTTATGTCCAGGATTCTGTGGATGTATAAAAGAGTAATAAAAAGTAAGGGTTTTATTATCAAAATAATTTCCTAAACATATACAGTAGTGTAAATGAAGCTTCCTATTGGTTAAATATATATTATGATGTCACTGTACATGTATCATGTTTAAAGATTTCAAGAAAATTTATCTTAATTTTTTTGTTTCAGGCATTGCCAAGGTTTATCATACACCAACAAGTATGTACTGCATTGATCGAATTCTACTATGCCTAATTGCCCACATCTTTTTGGGTATTTTTGGCCAAAAACTAAAACGACCATCGTAATGGAAGGTAACGGTATACACCCTATTCCCCATATTGTGTTCCTTGATTCAACAGTCCTATTACTATCCATTATGTTTGTGATATAACAGAGCTGCCTTGATGAACAATAGTAATGTGATTCATTTGAATTTAGGCATATGGCCTGGGGGTAGGGGCAAAAGGCAATTACAGAAAACATCCTGCAGTATTATATTCATAGCAGTTTTACCCCCATTTTAACTTAGTGCATATTCCTTGGTGTCTGTACCTTTTGTTAGTGAATAGATTCCTCTTTAGTCTCACTAACTATTTTACTCAAGTCCTTGTAAATACTTAAGTAACTTTGATTTTCTTAACTTTCAATTTTTAAATGGGTAGCCCATTTTACTGTCCAATCTGTTTTACATTATAGCCTAACTGCATGGATTTCTTTAGTTGCTTTTGGAAGCCAAAAGGTTTTAACTGCTGTGATATACAAGTTATTTAATGTATTATCTTCTGGGGTATAGTGCGACACTTGTATTCATGAAATGTGACACTGTTGGCGCATTCGCCACTGGGTGGAAATTTATTTCTATATGAACACTATGTTGTATGGATATTTATCCATATCTAGACATAGTTAGAATTGACTATGCATAAATATAGGCATAATTAATGTATTTCTATTTGAACACTATGTTGTATGGATATTTAGCCATATTTAGACAGTTAGGATTGAATATGCATAAATATAGGCATAATTAATGTATTTCTATTTGAACACTATGTTGTATGGATATTTAGCCATATTTAGAGAGTTAGGATTGAATATGCATAAATATAGGCATAATTAATTTAATTCTATTTGAACACTATGTTGTATGGATATTTATCCATATTTATACATAGTTAGAATTAAATACATGCATAAATATAGGCATAATTAATTTAATTCTATTTGAACACGATGTTGTATGGATATTTATCCATATTTATACATAGTTAGAATTAAATACATGCATAAATATAGGCATAACTAATTTAATTCTATTTGAACACGATGTTGTATGGATATTTATCCATATTTATACATAGTTAGAATTAAATACATGCATAAATATAGGCATAATTAATTTAATTCTATTTGAACACGATGTTGTATGGATATTTATCCATATTTATACATAGTTAGAATTAAATACATGCATAAATATAGGCATAGTTACGTTCAAAAATAATAATTTTTTTTTTTTTTTTTTTTTTTTTTTTTACAGGTAAAACAAAAGATTGGCCACCCGTGGTCTGAGTGATCTCCGACTGTACCGGATCTCCGGTAACCATCCCCGGTACAAACAAAGGTCCGTCATAGTGACAACGTGAACCAGAGGAAATCTAATATTAACCTCAATGCTGATCGCCTGTACGATATCCGGTTAAGCCGGAGATTCGATGAAAAAGAAACCGTAATAATGAAACTGTGAAATCCTCATCGGTATCACATTGTAAACTCTGGTTCTGGACGTCTGCTTGATCTCTGTTTGTATGGGAGATCCGGTAGCAAAGGCTAGTCCCCGTGAGATCGTGACCGTCACCGGTACGATAACATTAACCTCAATGAATGTTTGAGTTATCTCCAGCGTAGCCGGAGATTCGATGAAAAAAGGGGCCGGAAAGGTGTAATTGAGATCAAACATGACAAAGGATCGTGTGCAAAAAGGTCTCAGCCGGAGTCTGAGTGCCGGATTTCACCGTTGCACTCCAAATATCTGACTAGTTCTCACCCAATGAGTATCCATTATAGCGGCGTATAACTCAAGGCGGAGCTAAGGGTGTCGGTATAAATCGAACCCAATTAATGACTCATACACCAACGTTCCTACTAATAGTGTTAGCTATATTAACAGTAACCACATCAATAAAACGTGTATAACATTAAACGTACTATCATCAACTCTGATAATAAGAGGAGGCCTGAATAACTCGTGAACATATAAAAACAGAGAACGGGAAAATCACCTCCCTTACTCGAGCTAATAAACGAGCACCCTATGCTCTCACTCTCAAGGTTACAAAACAAAAACAAAGCTAAATCGCTATCTCGTTCGTAGGCTGGACTTACTAGCAAAAAGTACCATGAGCATAAATACACAAAAAAAATAAAAATAATAACGGTTCTAAAGGCATAAGGCCAGGGACTTAACCAAGAACCTAAGTGACAGAGTACTAAACGGGCAGATAAAGATGAATTCCCAAACAAGTGAACAAACAATGGCCGCCATGAAAGGCCAGACGGGAATTATAAAACAGACTATACTGGATATAAAACAAAAGCCCGGTACAATAAAATACTGTCAAAACAAACTATGGTACTTAACATTGGAATGTGTGAAGATGGAGCTTCGGACATGACAAAATAAATCCATGACTGTTAAAAACGATCGAGAGCACAACAAATTACACACTATTCTATCAGTCCAAAAAGAAGGATGTTGTTCAGATGGCGCTCGCGTCGTGGCGTGGGTGGTGTGGCGCTGGTGGTTGGCAAGGGCCTTTGTATCGGCCCATCCCTTTGACGAAGGAATTAACTAAATGGAAGACAACCTGTGAATAGTGGATTTCATGCGCCTTTGCTTTATACACGACACCCTAAAGGTGCTCGCGCGAGGGTTGTAACCTCAGCATTCCATGCTTTTATCTTTCTCTGGTATAATTGGAAGGTTTTATCAGAAAAGGTATATAAGAAGGACTCTTTTCACCCGGCGCCACAGGTCTCTCCCCAGAAATAGATTTTTCCTTCGTCAAAATCCCTTTTATAAGTCCAATCCATTCCTATAGCATAAAGTTCAAAAGTCTTAGTAAGGTCTTTCTAGTGCAACATAATTAATACAATTGTGCAAATCGTTATTTGTTCTAACATCTAATACAAACCATTTTGCTCTTTACCGTGGATATTATTTTGGTAAAAGCTGAAACTAGCTAAAGACTTTTTAGCTATGTATAACCCACCTCTAACTAGTGGGGAGTAGAACAAACTCACCGGTGAAATGACATCGCTTTTTACTTTGGCTCAGTGGAGAACGGACATGCTGCTGTTTTTTCCAGTTAACCCTATTCTTACAAATACAAACTGGCCTAAAAATTTTAAAATTTCTTTCTCATTTTGAGAGTGATTGTATTGTAAGACTCCACAATGCGGGTTTGTCTTGGCATTGAAGGGCGTCACTGCTGCATCTTTATGTCGGCCCTGGAGATGAATTCTCATTTCCTTTGTCCTATGCACAGGGGTCACTCCTGCTTACAGGATTCTCCTTGTTAGGGTTGTCGAGAATGGCCATCCTCCCAGTGGCTGAGGTTCGTTAGGCGGCTGAAGGCCAAAAGGGACTCTTCTCCTTTGGGGTCATCCATGAAGGCGAAGAAGCCGGGGCAAGTATTCCATCGGCTCGTTCCCTCCACTTTGATTCTGCTTGATAGGTCTCCTCTGCAGAACGGCTGATTAAGAGTGGGAGCTGCTTGACCCCCAGACAACCTTATGGTTCCGAGGACTCTGTTACTTCCCTTGTCACGTGGGGCTGCCTATGGCCATAGAGGAGTCTCTCTCAGCTGAAGAGCTTTGGCCTTCCTTGGGGTTTTCAGGTACCTCCTCTAAGGAACGGCTGCACGAAGCGCACACCTTCCTCCCCAGGGGTTGACCACAGTGTTCCCCTTCAAGACTCCGGAGGTAATGCACTGAAGGAGTGTCTCTAGCTATAGCAACCTTTCCTTCTGCTCTACCACCCTTCGTTCACCTTGCACAGCATGTTGAGGATTCACAAAGTACAGTCCTCCCCCACTCTTCGAGGGGTGTTTAGTAAATACTTGCTGCCCTAGGGTGGGTTACCACCTAACCTAACAACTCTGCCAATTGCCTACGCGCGGTCAATTAACACACCAAGTACTGTCTAGTATTTTTTTTTCTTGGTTTATACCACAGTAGAAGTATTGTATTAATAAATGAAAACAATTCAGCAAGTGTACAGTACATGTGTACTACATATTGTACATGATAAGGCTACGGTACAGTATAGTACACATGCAGGACGGTATGTAACACTAGTTATCGGGACACTTGACAGCAAAATACTGGTGTTCCTATCTAATGTAATGGTTGCTAATACTGTAGTGTACATAACTGTAATATATATGTACAGTACAGCTTGATTAGCTAAGGTAACACTCGTACTGTACTGTAAGTGTTCGCTGTTTTTGGCAGGACGACTCGCACAGTTTGATAACTCCCTGTACATGTAGTCTATATTTACATATTGTAAAGTACAGTTGTACTATTCATGTACAGTACTATACAGTATAGTTAATAAACATTGGGATGTCTCATGTTTTTTGCCTCCTACGAGGGAGCACCTGATGTTCTGTCTATGCGCCAGCACGTAGCTAGTTCAGTGCAGCCTTATTCATCTCTGTACGACCGAATGCCTCCTCCTGTATGAGTGCAAAGGGCTGCTAGCCAACCTCCTGCTGGAGGCATGACGAGTAAGGGAGCTTTAGCCCATGTCACTTTGGCGCATCTAAGCGCAGACCCTAGTCTCGTAGGGGACTCTTGCACAATGTTGCACACCTTTTCACTGAGCACTAGCAACGTTGGTGGATGAGCTCCTTCGCCTGACGAAGGTCTACACGCAATCTTGGTTGCTCACCAACCTCGCAGTGAGTTCGCAATAACTTGCCCACCCACACGTTATGCGTCAGCATTGCTATTACCACAGGTGCGCACAGCTTGGTAGTGCGCACTCACTCTCCATCATGCTGCTGGGGCAGCGAGACAGCAAATATAGTTGCTCGCCACGTTGCCTGCGCAGACTTATGCAGGTGCTCGCTATCGTTCGCCTTGCCATACTGTGGTACAACGATCGCACTCGCTGGGATCACCATTTCAGGTGACACACCCCACTCCTTTATGCCCAACAGTACAACCACACCCAAAGTGTTTTCACAAGGTAGTAGCTTCGCTACAACTTTATGCCTGAACGATATTCAGCATCGCCTCTAGCAAGAGGCTTTTCGTAAGCAGTTGTGAAGAGGATGTCACGATACCTCTGGGAGTCGTCTTCGGCCGTCGTTTGTTTGGTGTCGTGGAAGGGGTATCGCTCTTCTTGACGCCACTATCCTAGTGATAGTGAAGTTCTTGTTATATCTCAGGGAGAAAAACTGTTCAGTCTCGATGGGGAAAAGTTACCGCTCGGCCTTGAGCCTCTCCTTTAGATTAAGTGGAGTTAACATACCCTCCTCAACGGAACTCACTCTCCTCATGCAGTTTCAAGCGCACATGCCCTAGCCAGAATTCTGACCTCTTCCTTGGAACGTAGTATGCGTACTACGAACCCTGAAAGGAGCACCTTACGAGCCACTGTGTCAGTCATCAGGCAGCAACTTGACGTTCAAGTCTTCCTCCTAGCCCTGGCCTCTACAGAGAGTTGGTGAGCTGCATATGTCTGTCGTACGACCTCACCTATTCAAGGGATGGGGACAAGTGACTCAACTGCATCCCTGAGTTAGTTGCTGGGACTCAAAATCTGGCTGTAATGAATCCTAGATTCGGACCCTTCTGGATTAAGTCACCATTCTGTAACCAAGGACCCAGATCAGCTGTTACTATGCCTTGTAAGGGCACTGAGGAGATATCTTAAAATGTACGACAGGAGCTCGCCTAAATTTCAACAGATGTCTTGTCAGTACAGGCAGGCTCAAGGGAAGAGTTGCACAGAACTCGCACACTTCCTGGATTCATCAGGTTATTGATTGAGCCTTGAATCCTGACTTTCCTCTAGAAGGTCGTGGACCAAGAGCTCATGTCAAGGGCATTAGTACTTCCCCGATATTCAAGAAGACCTGCTGTATTGTGGCGCAGGTATTACAGGCAGGTGTTTGGAAGTGTCAAACGACCTTCACAACCCACTACTGTACTTGCAAGACGTAACCCACAGAAACCTGGACACATTCTCCATAGTCTTGTGGTGGCTCCACAAATCGTGGTCTAAACACTTCAGCCTCCTTGTATTACAAGTAGCAGTCAGTTGAGGGCATACGTTACTAGAAGTAAGTCCAGAATGAATGTGCGAGTGACACCTCTTCGTGTTTCAGCATCTGAGGAATTCTTCAAGCTGACTTCCTCTGTCTATACGTGGGTACCATAGTTCCTTGTGTAACCTGATATATGTGTACTGTATATATTTGCTATGTCCCTGTTCTCCTTCTGAGGTGGAGTCAGGCAGTGTGTAGGTTAAGTGTGGAGTCAATGCTTAGACGACACATGATCATACCGACTGTCCAGGCCATTAGCTCTCGCACATTTTGAGTGAGAGCAAAATGGTTTGTATTAGGTGTTGGAACATATGACAAATTTGGAAATAACTTATTTTTCCTAACAATACAAACCTCGACCGTACAATCACTGAATCCCCCTACAAGTCCTGCCTGCAATAATAAAAGTGATGTCTTTTCACCGGTGTATGCGAATGGGGTGGCTAAGTCATCACCCCACTAGTTAGTGGTGGGTAGTTATACCTTGCTGTAACATTTCTGGCTAGTTTCAGCTTTTGCCGGAATAATATCCACCGAAGTCCCTAGGTTTATTTAGTTAGGGAAAAGAAATTAATTCCAAATTTGTCATTTAACATGCAAAAATATTGAATAGGTTCTACAATGCAATAGTTTGTATTTTGTACATGTAGAGAAAAACTGCCAAATTAGTAAATATTAGATATTTTAACCAAACAACTAGGAATTTCAAGAGCTGTATACTGTACTGGTGCTAGGTTTTTTCAATTTTTAAATATAAAAAAAAAATTGCCAAACATAATAACATCCATAAATATTGCATGTTTTGCTGTCCATAAGTTAATGAGTTCAGTATACTTGAGCTATTAAGACATCAAATATCCTGGCTTATTGCAATTCTTTAAAGGCTTTCCAAAAGTTAATCTTTCTCAATTTATTGTGCTAAATGTTTTTAAACCTCATTTAACTATTAACACATTATTATTTTGGACATTATCTCACTACAGTGAATTGGTTCCTTTATCATGATTATATCAAAATCGATTTAAGAAGAAACTCCAGCCTTACTTGTTACTGTTTTAATGTATTATTTTTCTCCACATGTTCTAGTAGGTAATTCAAGGATTAAAATGCAAAATAATTTTAAGGATAGTGAAAAATGAAATTTAGAAATAAAGTAAAATATTTATTTGTACCTGAAGTTTTTTTTTCAGTACTGATTCAAGTTTTCAACTAAAAAAAATGGAGTGTAAACCAGACAATATACTTTTGGTGGTCTGCTCCCAACATCCAAAACACACAAAATGACAAATCTGTCCCCAACCAGTCATTCTTGGTATCATTTGTTACATAAAAGAAATGAAATATAACATTTACAATTTTTCCCTGGCATTTTTTTAATTCCAAACTTATTATAAACTTCTACAAAGCTTTCCACCATTCACGGATACAAAATAAGATCCAAATTTTCTCAGATTTCACAATCTCGTCTGTAACAGCACAGTTTATTCTCGATTTAAATTTTTATAAAATATAGTACAGTATAACAAGACCTCTTCCAGCAATTTGAAAAATAATTCGCATCGTAAAATAGCTGTTATCTCACTACATAAATAAAATTTCACACCCTTTCTATGATTACCATATAATTTTATTATAGTAAGGAAAAACTACCTTCAACAAAATCTATCTGTTAATACTGTACTGTGTATACTTTAAGCATTCCAAAATGTTTACTGGTATTTTAAGACTTGCTGATCTTCACAAGTCAATTACATTTAAAAAATATAACAATTCAAATATGAAAGGGGAGAAAACTAACAGGGCCTCTAATTTTTCTTAGTACAAACATCTGAGCCTCAATGAAATTGAAACTTTCAAAACGTTGGGTAGCATTATGGCAATCACGAGGGCATCCTTTGGTAAAATACAACAAACACATTCTTTATATTGTACTAATTTTTTGTATTACTGTGTCATTATTTAGAACGAATAGAACACGAACACTAGACCAAAATGGTCTTGGTATTAAAATGCCATTAAATTTAATCTAACTCCTTTATATTAACTCAAGAGTTATCTTACCGTCACTTTCAAATGCCTCGATGAAGATACTTGGAATAGCTGGTTTTGATGACAGAGCCAGATGTAGGTACATTTTATATAATATGCTGCAATCCAAACTCTCACGGAAAATATGAAGCTGCAATGATGTGACACAGAAACACGTGGTGAGCATGGTGTAAGACCCATCCGCTTCATTCACAAACTAACACGGACCACTCTTACCTCTTGATTTTGTGTTTAACGTTAAAACTTTGTAGAGATATTGAAGTCACAAGTAAACATAATAATAGTTGAAACACTGATCATTTTAGAAGGAAAGACTATACATATACTATAGATATATATCTGTCTGTTATGAGAAGGTTATTTGAAATAATCAATATAAACTGTCAACATAAACTTTGAGACTGATTTAAAAAGCTTAGAGCTCAAGAAATCTGCTTAAAGGAAGAGTGTATAGAAAGTGAAAAAATAAATACAGTAGTTGGTGTCATAAGTAAGTATACATTAAAAGTAAATAATTTATATAACAGATTTACACTAATATAAGCATCTGCAAACAAGAATAAATAAAAGACTATAAACAATAGTAAAATTCAACCGAGGATAAAAGTCATCTGTTATAACAGCGTGTCGGCAGCTGGGTCTTCACAATTATTGTCAGCAGCACGCAGTGTAGATGGATGGGGAACACAGACTTGAAAGGCCTGAGCAAGATCAATAAAACAAACTGCTCAGGTCTGTGGGATACTTGCAAAGTCTACTTGTACACATAACCATGTGTATGAATTAATATATCAGAATTTGCTATACAAAAATGTCTGTTCATCTGTACAAAATTTGGACAGTCAAAGCGGTTCGTGACGACCACTTGTAGATCAACGGTGTAAACTACAGGTTTTGCCCCCCTTACCACATAGAGTTCGGTAATAAAAGAGCATAATTGGTGGCTAGTCTCTTAGAGAGCAACTGCAATCCACCAACATATAGATTCTGAAGAAGAGCATGATGAAAGCCAAAACAAACTCTTTCCACCTCGCCTATTCTGATTCTGCCACACCATTCTCCACAACTGTACTTTCTTCTTCCACACCAACCCCAACCTGTTCAACTTCACCGTCAGTTCTGGTCCGTTTTTGAGGTGGTAGGCCATCAACTTCATTGGTAGTGAAGTCTCCTTCCCCAGAATCTACCTCTCCATCCCCAATCCCTACACCCACACCCTCGGCCCCTTTTCCCCCTTCCTCCATTTCACTCTGAGTCCGTTTGCGTCCATTAGTGAGAGGAGCTGGTGCTGCTGCTGCTGAAGCATCCGATTCAAAAGCTTCACTATTAATCTGTGACTCGTCATGTGTGGCATCCCCATTTGGCTGGGGAGGCACTAGTGGCACTTCTGTCCGTTCCATCTCATTGTTTAACTCACTATTGCCCTCTTCAGTCAATATTTGGGAACCAGAGTCATCACCAGGTTGTGATGCCGAAATCTGAGTAACGGATAACTGAGAATTGAGCTGAGCAATGCGCTCCTTTGCCTGCCTTAATTGCTGCTGTAGGTAATAGATGGTCCCTTGCATACCCTCTGTGTCTTCATCCATTTCCAACAAAAATTCATCCAATTCTGAAGAAAGAAAAATCAGTGTTAATACCATTTTGTACATGATTATACAGTCAACAAAGAATAACGCCTACAAACAAAAACTCAGGTAAATTTATTTTTATTCAGATAATCCAATGCAGCAAAATTTTCAAAATGATAACTTATACTATAGTATATCCACTGTTGAAAAACATTGAATAATATGAAATGCATCTTTAACCAGACAACAAAATAAACTATACATCTTCAATGTACAGAGCAAATTATTCACTTTAGTTATGGAGGGGTGAAAACTGGAGAAGAGGAGTTGGATAATTAAGTAGTAACAGACAATGCCTCAGTGGAACCCTTTACAAAATACTGTCAACAAAATCTAAGATGTGAAGGCAAGGCCTCCTTACTGTAAATCTCACTACAGATATCCCTACTCAATAAAATACATTGGAAGTTTATATATGAGAAAGAGAAATTTCTATGTTGAAATATTTAACCTACATTAACCCATCATTAGCTTAAGGCTACTAAAGACCACTTAGGTCTCATTCTACTATTGTATAACGCAGTAGTGAATCTTAGCAGACTTGGTGCTTTTTTTTTTATTTAAGACAACCCAAAAAGTTTGTCTTCAGTTTCATGGTTAGAGCTCAATGATATCAATGTTTATAGCACTGAACATTAATCACTAATAAAAATGCGGCATTTTCCTCAGTGTAGCCTTTGACAAAACCTGTACATCTAATATTCCTCTCCTAGCACAAGATACATTATTAAAATTCAAAGGCCTAATAAAAGACTCCTATATTCAAAGTCAAGGAAAATGTTTCAAAATATTAAAAATGAAAGGAAGCTGTACAAGAAAATTAAGTAAAAAAGCAGACACAACTTTGTATTGTCAAGATCAGAAAAGCATATAAGCATATATTGAAGTTCTGCATATTCTAGCCATAAATAACTAATGCAACACATTCCACTGGGATTCTTTTATGATACTAGCTTCTGAAATAACTGGTGCAATGATGGTATAGTGAATTATGGACTTATTTAGAAAAAAAAAAAAAATACTGCATTATTTTTAGTTTTTTTTTTCAAGTTTGATGGGGAACTGTCAAGGTCAATGCATAACTGCAAATGAATTAATAAATCCTAGTTATTAAGTAAAACCCATAAACTGTACAGTATATCTAAAACTGGTGATTTCTTATAAAAACTTTAAAAATAAATGAGGAAATATTTCAAATGTTCAGCATAAATCCCGAATGCAAGAGAGGAGGGGGTCAATCTTATAAAGGTGTGAAAACGCACACAACTACTACAATTCACTTTGAAAAACCTTCAAAAGGACAGATTGAACTGGAATTTGATAGTATTGCTAAGACAAGGAAAAATATTTTATTACTCTGTTGTGAAGCTTGTTTAACATCTTTGTCTGTTTAAGAGTATTCTATTGCTATAATATTTGAGATGCTTCTTTTGTTTCCATTCTTAATAGCACAGGCTCTAATAATATGAACTATGGCCCCACCTTCACTTATCTCTCAATCTCTTTTCCCTTTCTTTTCTATGTCCACTACTACTTTTGTAACATTTCAACATTTTCCAAGGTGATTTGTGCTCTATTCAAGCCCCTTAAAATCAGTCTTCCTTTCACAACCACTCCTTATCTTCATTTTTTCTATACAGAGTTGCAGTTTCCTATCCAAATTTCTACCTCGTCTCGTAATGTTCTTCCTTCTTTGATCAAACAGGAATTTTGTCCCTCTCATTCTTCCTATCATAATCATTCTTCCTTTTAGTGGCAGGTTTATTGCTTGCTTACCTTTCTTTTCTTCTAGGCCCTGGCATAGAAAGGACATTGGATATTGCCCATCCTTCATCCTTTACCATTTAATAAACTTTGCAAACCATTTACTGTTGTTTTAATAGATCAACTAGCATTAGGTATAAAATCTTAAAAAAAATTACGCTGGGTACCTTTCCAGTTAAAACATTCCCTTAAAACAAGTAAAATACACCTGAACAATTAATAAACTCCATTACAAGGGAGTTGCACTGTTTATAAATATAAAATATCCTTCTCAAAAGGCAAGATTATTCATTAGTAATTCATTGAAAATAACATTGCTGGCATAAGAAGTTTTATGTTCACCATGTCATAATGTTAACAATAACCTAATTGGTAGGTAAATATCCGAGGTTATTATCAACATATTTCTTCAGGCAATAGTATTTGATTATGGTAGACATGGAGAAAGAAAAATCTTTAAATATGTAACAAAGTGACTAGTAATATAACCCAAAAGCAGTTCACATATCTGCAGATAAATTGGGCCTTATTTCAACAAACAAATTCCTATTATTTTCTATAAACTGCACTTACCCGATTGAGATTTCTTAAGCTCTTCACTAAAATTTCTTTGAAGAGCCAGTTCACCTTCTAATTTAGCCAAACGACCAGACGTTATCATTCTTCCTAATTCTTCGTTTTCCTTGATAAGCAGACGACACTTGGCCATCAGTTGTTTGCCAGTATTGCTGGAACAAAAAAAAATATTTACTAGAATCATATCAAAATTAAAATAATTACCCACCAAATTCACAAGACCATTTCAGTCTCAAGAATAAATGGTAACAAAGATGCAAAATATAATTCCAAAGGATTACGGTATACCACTTACAGTACTGGAATACTGTATACCCAAACCTTGCAACTTGTAGAAAAACTGCCAACTTGAAAATTTCAAAATCTTGCAACTTAAGACCCTTTTTTTTTATTTACTATATCTTTAGAGGCTCAAAGTCTATGTTCTATAATAGAATTAGGCCATTACTATACTTTTATGTACAGTTAAGTACTTAAAAAGACATGATAAATGCCTCTAATAAAAAGGTCAAGAGGTGAAAACTAAAAGAAATCAACCTGGATAAATACCTTCCCAAAATTACTATAAATGAGAAAAAGTATCCTTATTATACTTAAGTTTATTTTAAAATTACACTCCTTACGCTAGTCCGAAAAGTTTACTTCTACATAAAGATATACAGTAATAGAAAAAAAAATATTGTAATATCTATTTTTCAAAACATTACACAGATAGTTATCAAGGGACGTGCCCGAGATTCGTCCAATGGTCCATAGGATGTTTTCTGGATGGTCTTGTAAATAAACGAAAGGTTATCATAACAAATTCAGTTTTAAAGTGTACATCTCAAAAGTGTTTGTGCTAGACTGGTGTTCTCAAATGGAAGGTTTGTGTGTCGTGTAATAAGAGAAAGCCCGTGTTCTTGAGATGGAAAAGATAATGTCAGAGGTGTCTGCTCACTAACAGATGGGTATAGATCAATTGTTCATTCCCTGAGGAGCTAAGCAATTTGTAACTCTGTGAATGCTTTAACATTACATAATACCTTCGCCAATTTCTTTTTGTGGATGAACGGTATTTATAAAATATGTAAAATTTATAAAATATTTAAGCAAACTTGGATGCAGTGCTCCTAATAGATCATTAAACAAAAATTCCTTCACTAGTTAATGACACAGCAAAAGGATGATCAAATGTTCATCTGGCCTCGAGGTTTGGAAGACTCGTTCTCCCCTTTGGTTATGGCTTATTTCCCTGCAATACTGTATAGTTTTCAAGTATGCTCCTTGTATATCAACAATAGGACTGATGACAAGTATACAAGATTAGAGTAAGCTGGTCAAGGCACAGATCACCACGACGTACTACGACTAGGGGAAATGGGGCAATTCTCAGGTTAGACAGTTTGATGCAGTACCCTTTCCCTAGCTGCAGTTATTTCCTTTTCGCCTAAACATACAATGAATATTCTTGCATCTCTATATACTGTTTTCAGCCTTAGACAATAGAGCACTTAATATACATTTTGTGGGTAATAAAATTCAAAATGAACAATGAAAAAACAGACAGTCCCTAGCCCTGGGAAACATGAATAGGTTTAGTTCAACGCTAACCAAAGAAAGAACTCAAGAAGAAAACAGACAAAAAATTTAAAGACCTAAATATCCAGCAGCCTGTAAATAAGCAGGACTCTGAAGAACCCAGGTGAAGATGCAAACAAGGTAAGCTCTATGAAAGTGTTCACTAAAATGTTGGAACAATGACAGAGTTGGAATGTTGTCCAAATGATGATAGGAATAAACCTGAACATTTGATATAGTCAGGGGACAAAATATAAAAGAGCTGGCTAAAAACCCTGAAAGTTGCAATGTCAAAAAATACAAATTCTGGTTAAATAGTAGTGAGACAAAGGTAAAACAGAAGGGTCATACTGATCAAGGATGAAATGGCTTAAAATGTGATAGAAATAGGGCAAAAAGTTGAAAGAATATAAAGAATATTAATGAAAACTATTTAAGGAAAGAAGGTATTACATGTGTTCTGTCTACATAGAAAGATGAAAAGCAACAATTCTGAGAAACGTTATCAAATGCTGCATCAAAAGTGCCACATTTAGATGGGATACCACATAAAATTGGCCACAAAGATAGACAGCTGATTTTAAGATAAGTCTGAAAGGAGGCATAATTTTCCCACATTCACGATTTAAATCTTGGTGAACCCTATAAGCAGCACAGGGATTATGGTGATATATTAAGATTTTTTCCCCAGATGTGAGGTTAGGGAAAGCTATTCAGAGAAAAGACAATAACATATCTTCATCTGATGGACATCGTCAAAACAAGGTATTTTCACATTTATTAAAAATTGCGCCCTAACGTGAAATAGGCCCATGCTAGTGTTAGAGCCTTAGTTAAACCACAGTACACGTGGTTACGAATAACTATAAGAAAAAAATTATTTTTGCACTTTTTCATGTCATTTTCTTTTGTAATTTACGTCAAATTGAAAAAAATATAATCTTTGTCGCACAGGTAAAATTTTCTTTTTAGTACAAAACTAAAAAATTATATCTAAACAAGTTTTATTGCAATTCCAATTGTGGTAATATATAACCTTTAAAAAGAAAGAAGCCAAATTGAATGCTATAGGTCAAATATCGAGGTCGCTACAATTTGAAAATGTAATTTAGTTTTGTTTTTCTGCTTGCGGCTAAGACCCATCCTAGGAAGCAACATGATGTGCTAAATATCCCGATCATCAAAGTTAAACAGATTGAATTCATTACCATTATATTGAAAAGTATGGACAGCATTAAGGAAAGGAGTGACTGCATTGTGATGGGTAAAGTGTGTTTAATAAATCTTAAGATTTCTACATGCTAAACCAGTAGTGACAGACAAAGATGACAAACCGAAAACATGGAAACTGATATTCATCGTTGTCGGCATGTACTTTTATTTGAATATAGTTTTCAGTCCCAATAGAAGACTGAATAGAGGATAAGGTTAAATATTATTAGGGTGGCGAGCCTTTGGCTCATAAGAATTTGTGCCCTGAATAATCAAGGGGCATTGATCACATTGAATAATGGGAGTTGGTTGTGGTTAGTATCCAGAAAAAATATCAACCAACATATAACAAAGTGGTTGATAGACACCACTAGAAGTGTTACCAGGGAAGAGACTGGTAGAATCAGGATTTACAAAGGTCAATTGAAAAGAATAGGAAAAGTCTATAAGCAGAGAATAGGACACAGATGTATACAGTACTGCACCAGGTAAAGGAGGCTAAAAGCAGGTAAGTAAGTCAAAGATGTGTTGGGAGAAATGGAAACAAATCTAAAAAATCATAAGGGAAAAGGAAAAATATTCAAGACAGCAAAAGGGCCAAAATAATATCAAAGACAAGGCAAATATATTACACGAAAATGAAAATTGTTCTTTGAAATTTCCCTGAATGAAGAATGGATTTGAATTGGAAGATGATGTCATAATAAATAGTAACATAAAATAACAACTGAAGAGGTTAAAAGGGCCCTCAGTGTTTTAAGGAGACTTTGGCACCAACTTTTCTACTCAAATTTTTATCTTGCAAACAGTATGTGATGAAATATTTGTTTTTGTACTAATTAAAAGCTATTATAAATATGATCAAAATAGCTTTGACCTTGTAATGCTATGCTTTAACAAACATTCCCTATAAATCAATAATTTATTGTATATTCACTATTTCTCATGCAAAGGTGGACTTCCCAGCAATAAATAGCTGTAAAGAAATACAGTTGCAGCTGAAATAGGCAAAAGCTAGAATTCTTAACACCAAATTGAAAACATATTCCTATTAATGGTAATTCAAATATTCAATGAAAATAAATTTCATAGAATAGGAAACCTCACAAGGCTAGTTAAAACTAGCTATCAAGCTAAAAACATCAACTCAATACAGTAGGTCTAAGTAGACCCTCAAGGTGTGAATTTCAACTTTACTTGGGTGGCCATTTTTTTTTTTAAAGAAGAAATACTGGCTTATTCTAGGAACATTAAGTGCACGCTAGATTCTAACATTCTAAAATCTTTTCAAATATTATAATTAGCCTCGCTTATTCATTTTTGAAAGATGTTTGTGAAACTTCCACATGCTTGTAGTTGACTTAATTATATTTCTTTCAAAAAATTCAATTTTCTAGTCATAAGTTTATTTTACTGACTCATGATGGAAAAAGAAATTTCTTCCAAAAAATTTTGGCAACATATTGATATACTGCAGTAATGAAAGCAATATGTAAGATTTTTTTTTTTTTGTCTAATGATAGTTAAGAGGTACCATCTGATTTTCCAATAGGAAATGACAAAATTTATCGAGTTTTTGGAAATTATTGAACTACTGTTTGATGATATTGCTACAACTCCCGTGTTTTGACCTACACATTCCATTTGCTCCCTTCTCATGAAAAGTTTTAAAAGTTATCTTTCTACCCACACTAATTTTATCTAGTTAGATCTAAGAAGAATCCTTCAAGAAGTGTCACACTAATCTACCCATGATTTGAATCAGCAGTCTGATTAACTACCTTTCAGTAACAATAATACTGTAATAGAAATAATGCAAACTACAGAAGCACTTAGTCTGCTGTAATGAACAGGTGACTTGATGCTAATAATCCAAATGAAATGCAGATAAAATCAATAAAATCTAAAGGGGCAGAAGATCGGAAATTGGACAACAGAAACTAATAGTACCGACACCCGTGTTCAGATGGCCTGACCTTTGCCTTATGGGAGAGGCTAGGTCATGTGTGTTCTACCTTCAACAAATTAGTTCCCTTAGAGCAAACTATTTTTGGATACATTTAATGAGGATAATCCCTGTTCCACTTTAATAGTTGAGGAATGAATAAGTGATAAGTAAGGATTGTCGGAGGCATCCATAAGATGTCATTCATCAAACTTCGTTACCATTGAAGGCACTGAACAAGAATGTCTTCAACGATAAAAAAAAGGGCCAAGAGGTTCAAAAAAGTCAGCTACTAACACCCTAGCTGGAATTATAAAAGATTGTGTCTAGTTTTCTGTCATTGTTCTTTAGCAACAATTAGTTGGAACTTTTAGGAACATGTAAGGTTTTCTCAAACTCGAGCATATGCCCAGCTTCTGTAGATCTGTTACTGCCAAAAACCACCATTCTGAGGTTGCATAAGTTACTCTCTAAAAGGGTAAGGTTTTCAGAAATTTAAGAATAACCAACCTCTTGGCTCCCAAGACCTCTTGATAATGAGTGTTCATGAATAAGTGCACTCAGGCAGATTTTCTACTAAATACAATTCACTGCAAATCATGAAGCCTGCTTTATCGCAAAATTATTGAATATAACCCATCAGTTGCACCAAATATGATTCTACCTATAATCATTTCTATAAAAAATATCCGGTCAGCCCAGAGTAGTTAATCTTTTAGCTTGGAGGTATAGTTAAAATATCTTTCACAATCATTTAACTGGGACCTGGCTGAAAAATCAAAACCTTGTCCATAGCAGCTCTAGCCTTCGGGAGTGACCATTCAAGAAGAGATGGTTCTGGAGACATGTCATGCAAGCTGGGACTTCTTCAAAGTATTGCAATATCAATGGGGAAATTCAATATAAGCTGTTTCAATAACAAAAACAGCCTGCAAAACTCCAAAATAACCTTACAGTAGTCAATCACTTTAACAACTAAGTGAAATCTTAAGCTTTTGGCTGCTGTAATTTTAATGGCAACATCATATAAAAAGAACAACGTACAAAAAAACGATACACCGTAGGTCTATATGAAGATTACGAGCTGCCAATTAAAATATTTTAATTTCAACTTGAGCTTATTGGAAACAGTTCCCTCAATCAAAATAACTGGTCTGTGAAAGCCATCTACAAATCTCATAATTTTTCAAAATAAAAAATTTGACAATATACAGGTTAACCATATTGTTCGTGAGACAATGCTAAATGTGCAAGATGCCAACAAAGGTTCTAAATATATTGTAAATTATTGAAGCAACTAATTTCCAAGAATTATTCAACTATATTTTAAGCAAACTTTTCATTCTAAACTCCAGTAACAGGCATAAGTCATATAAGGTACCAACTTATATAGTACCTTGTGTGACATATCTCATATAGTAAAGATTTCTTTTGGTATCCCTTCCTTCCCGGCTTCATTGTATTTTGCCTTTAACTTTTCAAACATCCCTCTTTGATCTCTTCCTACCTAACACAAAATGCTCTAACTATACTTGGCTCCACTTCTCACTTCTGGCAAACCGAGTTGAAAAATGTGACTCGATAAACTCAAATAATCCAAGCATGACAGTCACGTCTCGGAGTTTTACAAAGATTTGGGAGAAAAGGTGTAGACACTAGTGAATAAAGCAGGTTGTGGTATGTTTTTTGTGTATGTGGAGGATAAAAAAAAATAAGGGTTTACTAATTAATCCTGTCATGACCATTTCATATTGGAGAATTGCAGTAAAGTTCTGCCAGGAACCAACAAACTACCGAAGTGGAATTAGTCACTTCAACTGAAAAAGAAAACGTTGGCAATACATTACATAGTTGTAGGTTATCGTGAATGAAAAAAACTAGTAATTTAATTCATTGTTTCCAGGGGAAGTGTTTAGAAAACATGCAAATAGTCTACATTTTAAGAACTGGAAAAGAAAGAGAGAGAGAGAGAGAGAGAGAGAGAGAGAGAGAGAGAGAGAGAGAGAGAGAGAATGTATACTAAAAAATTATAGTTGTTCAATTAATGTGAAAGAAGCCTGGTTCTTAAATAAACTTTAGCACTATCAAATAATCTTACTAGTGCTACCATAATGAACTTGAGGAATGACTGCACACACAAGTGCAACAAATGATAAACGAGGCCAACTTACGGGTCTATAGACACATAGACAGTGCCCTCCAACCACTTTCTTCTTTTCCTTTGGAATGACTTAGTCATTAAAAGCTTAAAAATCTACTTATAACACAGTCATATTTATGGACTGATATGGCCTACCCGAAGGATACAATCTTGAGAGGTGGAAATAGGAACAAATTGAAAAAAGAAAGGCTGAAAAAGGGAAGGGACCAAATAAGAGAGGAGGAGAAGTGATAGCCAGAAGACACGCAAAGACTAAACAGAAAGGGTGAGAATATTGGAATTATCAGTCAGCCTGATTTTTTTTAAACACCAACTCCCGTGAAACATCTGTGCAACGAAAATAATCTTTCATCACACTTCTCAATAATGAAATTGAAGCCTGTCACTCTGAAAAACTTCTGAATGCAACAAATAATAAAACCCTGAAAAAAAATATAAAACTTCAACAGAAAACATTATCAAACTTACCTTTCATGTCTGGATACCACTTGTTGAGTACTGGTTCATAAAAAATACTAACCTAAAAGAGAGTGCAACACGGTACATTGAAAGATTTCAAGAACCCCTTTTACCACTAGACTATAACATACAATTAAATATAATAACATACAGTGATAGACGATGCATTCTACTCGTGAAACACCTCAAAGAGAAACTATGCACTCTGGATTGCCTATAATAAATTTGAGTTTCTGACACTATACTCGGACTTATTAAAAAAAATAAGATTTCCTGCGGGAACGATCTCCACACTACTGTACACCAATATGCGTTTACAGACATGATGATTGACTACAATGTCCGTGTGCACAAACAATCACACATACTTGACCAGATATGTACATTTCATAACCTCTGAGAGGACACTAGTACATCATTGATAAAAATGGCTTCTTCATATTCATTCTGTCATTTGGAAAAAGCATGTCTCACTGATGTAAAAGTAGGCCTCTAGCAAAACAAAAGACAAATGTGAAAAGTAATTAAGGACAGCAGGAAATAGTCTCGAGTAACTAAAGCACTGTAAAAAAAAAACATCAATTTGTCATGCTTGAAGGAAAATAAACTTGAGGTCCACATACACAGACCCATATCAAAAAAAAATATGAGTGAAACAGAAAGATCAATAAATCTGTTGACTAAACCTACTATTTCTGAAATGATGTACTGTACTGAAAATTTCCAGAGGCGTTTACCCTATCTTCACCTAAAATTCAGGAGGCATTTGTTATCAATTCTAGAAATACACAGCTTGTCATATGAGCAGGACTATGATAATTTTGCTGTCTTTTAATTAATTATGTAGTTACCTTTATAGATTACACATTGGGCCCATATTAAATAAAAACTGAAGTTCAAGGAACAAACTGGATAATTTGCTGTCATGAATTCATTCTTTCATACTAAAATTTTAGATGGTATAATTCTGATCACAAAGATTGAGTATTAATCTCTTGAAAATATTTTATGAAATCACCAATAAACTGAAAATCAGTGCCTCTATCTTAGAAAACTCAAAATCACTATGAACTCGATATTTTATAAAATCACCAGTAAACTGAAAATCAGTGCCTCTATCTTAGAAAACTCATGATCACTATAAACTCAATAATAAAAAAAAAACCACTATTGTTATCAGAGGAAAAGGTAGAACATCTATTAGCATACAGTGTCCATTAATCTAATGGTATTTAATTATGGGCTGATCTGAAGATAGAGACAGACAAGTCTTTCAAAATACCCTTCTAAACTTTGATATTCAAACTACAGACCATTGACAGATTGAGTGAAATAAAGATGTTGACTTAATCCGATATTCATAAAGAAGATGAGCGAGGGAGGGGGGCGAATCACGTTATTATAGATATCAAAAATGCCCAACCAGAACATAAGGAAGAACTTTTTGTCACACACAAATACAAGGCAAACCATTCACTTACTTTTCAGATTAAGAGGAACATAGATCGACTTGAAATTCTGCAATCTACAGATTTAACGTCTTTAATGCTAATCGAGTGTAAGTTCGGCAGAGTGCATTGAACTGCGAACAGCTTCGTTTGAAAATAGTTCTCCTTTTGATGGAATGCATCAAAGTTCAGCCACCACCGCACTCTTTTTTTTTATTCTAAAATGCCAAAAACCTGCAATTCTCATGTCTTAATGTTTAAGTGTCTACAGCTTCTTCTACATCAGTTCTATCCCAACGTCAGTACAGTGCTTTTTTTTTCAATAGACACAAACAAATTTTGGGAGTAGAGTGGCAATGGTCTTTTGTTTCCGATTATCACTTTTTTTTTAAGTGCAAAACAAAGCGGCGGCTATAAACAGAGCTCATACTGTATACCCTTTTTCTCTGTACGACTGTTCCTGAAAACACTCAGAACTCGGCCTCTTTCATATACAAGATATCTTCTGTGAAATAAATAAAAGCCATTTAAATATACTAAGTTATGAAATTATAAAAGTCAAGAAGAAACCTTTCATAAAAGAAAAACTGTCACAATCCTGAGAAAAGCCATGATACCATATGCGAAGGTTAACATTCACTACAGTCAAATAACAATGAACGCAGAAGGTGCTGCTTCACCAATGAACAGTCACTTTGTAATTCTTTACAAGAGATGCTAATTGTGTTGAGCAGATAAACTCTATACAAAAAATATGATGAGGATGATGATGATAAATTGTCATTGTTTAAAGTTTATAAATATCATGAGCTTGATCCTAGAAGCAAGCTCACTGCCAATATCCATATCAAAATAGTCACTGTTAATTGCTTATGGCAGCTGCCAGGTTAAGACTGGCCGTATAAACTAAGCACGGGGGCACACCTATCGGGGGTGAACTTCCAAGCAGAGAGTTCGTTCTGTGTCTCCTCCATCTTGGTTCGTGCTGAATCCAGATCCCTCTTGAGACGTTCAAAGAGGAGGTTTACTGCCGGGTCTAATAAACAGTTTCTGAGTCCTCCCACTCCAACTGACATGTTTTTAAGTTCTTGTATTTGGGCCTGAAACAAATGATAAAAATTTACTCTTGTCTGCAACATAAAATTCATATTCTAAAGACTTTTTCTTACTTTAAAAAGAAATTAACATTATATAAAGTTTTTATTCTTCATTTACTATTCTCTTAGATACCTGAAGGTCTATATTTTTCCTTGCTAAAAACTCCCCAACAGACCATCAAATAATAACCAATTTACATTCTTAAACAAAATAGCAAAGTGAACAGTAATAATGGAAAAAAAAAAAGACCAAACATAGTCTATTAAATAAAACACTAAGGAATGCTGTACAGGCTTACTACTCAAATGTTTATACATTACTGTAATACGATTTTGGAAGAAAATGTTCAAAACTACTGTAAAAACAATGACATAACTGCAATAACTGCAATATACGGTAAATTGTATAAGAAGCATCTAAGAAAGATTTTGAAATAAATTTAACTAAACTAATGTTACAAATACAGTAATGCATAATTAAAATTGTCATATTCTCGTATTCCAAGGGATATGAAAAAGTAAAACACAATAACAAAAGCAAAAACAAACATGCAATTCAGCTCACCCCCATATCTTGTAGTTCGTGTTCTTTACTCGATAACCTCATGATGTGATACTGCTCTTTCCGTTGTAACTCTGCAAGCTGACCTTTAAGTCTCTCTTCACTTTCTCTGACACCATGCATTTCCTCGACTAGAAAAGAGAAAAGTTTCAAATCAATAAATAAACCAGTAAATGCAAGAGGAGGCATTAGGAAAGAGTGCATAACCCCCTACCCAACTTAAAAAGAAATATACAGTACTGTACAGCTACATATAACTAGATTTTACTACTCAAACCTTAGAAGCCATTTATTATCACAAAATCTTTAAAACAATTTGTACTTTTCCCAACTAAACAAACCTGCCCCTTTTAGGTAAGGGGTATGTTTCAGAGCGGAAGCTGGACAGCAGGAGATTTGCTTAACAAGCAGTAAAGCGGCAGGTGTGCGCGAGGAGCCCTACCCCCTTACCTGTCAAAATCTCTGATTTATGACCTTTTTGGCACAGGACTGAGAAGGAAGGCTGAGGAGGGAAGCATAATGGTAATTCAAAGTACTCTAAAGCTGGGAAAAATACAAATTACTTTTTAAATTTGTGATTTGTTACAACGCAAATACAAACCATCATCCTTCTGGTAAGGAGACACTGCTTGATGGGTCTGAAGTCCCCCCCCTAGAATTGAACTGGTAGGTTATTTTTGTTCCCTGGAAATGTCAATCTAGCTTGTCCCTCATGGGAACATAGGATATGACTCCAGCAACTTCCTATGTGTCTACCATTTGGATGAATATGCTGATAGGACCTAGCCTGTCCAAAAAGATTAGTATGTGGGCAAAGGAAGGATCCCTTTCCCCCAAAGGGGATCAATGTCCAGAATAATGTATCTGACATATGATGACCAAAGGGTTGGTGTTTATTCAACCATCCTCCCCCATCATCAAGGGAGGATGGAGGAGAACATCTCTAGAATCTAAAGAATGGAAGTGTAGTTTACTAGCATCAAGTCACATCAAGCGAGTAATGCTCCAACTGCTTCATCCCTAAGAAGTACGAATGGGGGAGAAGAGCCCGTTATTCTGCCTCCATTCCAGACATACCTATACACTACCATAGACAGGATGCTTACTGTCCTGTACAGGATTTGGGCTAGATTCCTACTTGAAAAGCCACCACAAGAACAAGAGCAAAGGCATAAAGGCATTCAGGTCAACACGGGGGCAAAAGGCCTCTCTTTCTCTGTGCCAATCCATACTTCAGGTAGGGATGCGATTGAGAGGAGCTCAAACCAGAGGTCAGCCCCGGCAAGGTCAAGTTTTGCCACGAGCTCTGGCACTAGACTAAGGAGCTCTTACACCTCTTAGAGTTGGAGACCTTGTCAGTTGCCTAACCTCTTCGCCAATTATAGTGTGTGAGAACCTTGACTGAACCTTGACAAGGTACCGAGAACAGGAAAACGGCTATTTTCCCTGTTGGAGCCCTCAGGCTTATAGAATTCTGCTTTTCCAACTAAGGTTGTAGCTTAGCAAGTAATAATAATAATAGCAACTCTCATGCTTGAGACTGATGCTCAGTCTTCACGGCCCCTAATGAGAGGATTGATTGATTTAAAGTTTTCTGGCATCCTCTAATGAGAGGAGCTTCTCCCAGCCACGAAGTAGTGAACTCAGCAATAGGAACTAGAGATGTTCTAACTCAAAAAGAATCGAGAAGAATCCCTTGGTAGCTGCAAACTGGAGTCACTCATGCCCTACTTGGTTACTGGGGTAGTCATGGATCCGAGCCCCCGCCCCACAGGGTCCCGGCCAAGACCACATGGAGCCTATACTCGGACCTGATACACCGGTCATGGGGTCTCATCAGGCTAGCAGGGGACTCGAGCCCAACCGCCAGGGTCTCAAGGCATTGACACAGGGTCATGGAGCTGGCCACATGTACAGTATTGGTCCAAGGACATTAAAACAGGGCTGTGGCTCCTAATCCCATTCTGGTGCAAGCCACCCCTCCTATGACTACAGCTGACAACCGGTATTCCTCAATTTCTTCATCTTAGAAGTGACAGAGTTGAAAGTTTAAGAGGACGACAAGGAAAAGAAATCAAAGGAAGAACATGCACGTTTATTCCTCTTTCCAACCTTCCCCTCAGGATCTCTAAGCTGAAGCTGAAGTCGAAGTCTTGGAAACCCAGATGGCGTTTCCCCAAAGGAAGACACCACAGGGGTTACTCAAACAGGATCCACATCATGGGAACACTGTCACTGGAAGGGAACCCCCAGCACAAGGGTTAGGATGAAACATAGGGGAAGGAGAGCATAGAAATGTGTAGGAAAAACCATGCCCACGGGGGGACACGTCATTTGGCCCCAGAGTCCCTCGAGAGGGGGAACATGTCCTTCGGCCCAGAGGGGCCCTGGTTAAGGTGAACCACTACAGAAACCACCAGAACACTAACACTGGGGGCACACTGATACCACCTTCACCACTGGCATCAACAAGGAGACACTGTCACTGGAGAGCCCACCTAAAAGACCAAAGGAGGCCAAAACCTATTAGGTCATACTCATCGCCAGTAATAGCACAAATGGAAGTCTCTAATCTTCAATGGGGTGCGGCAAACAAAGGAGGAATCCCACGCGCCACCAAAACCTGAAGCCCACTGACATAGGCCAGTGGGTTCTTCTCACCTGCTCCACACTCCTCAGGGAATGAGCCACGGGAATAAGGGAAGGAGCAGTGAAAGCAGATGTACCTGGTGATCAGGTGGAAGAAGCAAAGCTCTCTTTCCCAAAGCAAACGGGTGCAAGGAGGCCACGACCTACTTTTGGCATAGGGGATGACTGCGAACAATCATACCGCTAGCAAGAGCACTAAGAGAATGTGGCTCTACAGCCGGTTTAACAATAAAAATATGTTAGCAAAGTCCATCCTTCCACAATCAGCTGTCTTGTTTCACATAATAACAATCAACAGCCAACATTCACTTCCCGATACAAACGTGAAGTGACTTTGACAGGTAAGGGGGTGGGGCTCCTTGCCCATGCTCCCACCTGTTGCTAAATTGCTCGTTAAAGGATTCAAAGGCCATACAGGTTTCACAATGAAAAATATTCTATACCAAAAGGATGATAGTTTGCATTCACATAAGAACAAACTGTAATTCCTTTGAATTCAAAGCAAGAGTGATAATTCTGTGAAGAACTGTCAGAACAAAATCTTCACTATTTGAATACAATTCCCTTAAACCTATCATTTTCTTGTTTTTTTTTTTTTTCAGCAATGATAGTAATTTGTAATTAATCATGTAATACTTCAGGTTAGAGTTAATTAAAAGTACAAATGAATGCTCATCACAAATTTACCTCTTGAAATGTACTAGTTAAGGTAAAGCAATTGCTTGTACAGTATTATACTGTACTAATCTTACTACTACAGTGCTCTATTCCCTTTCAGTAAGAAGAGGAACAAAAACCACTAAACCCACGTATGACCAAAAACAATGCTGAGAAATCAAATGTATAGTAAACACAATGCACTCTTTAAAATAGGTCCAAAAAAAAAAAAAAGACAATGGACCTTGCAACATAATTATCATATACATATATGATCTTAGGTGGAAGATGGCTTGATAATCAAATTTGTATAGTTTCTTATCAAGTATTATTGAAAGGTTCTTGAATAATTAAATATGAACAGATTCCTGGAAAGTGAAAATGAAATGTTTCTGAATAATTAAGTATATGCAGTTTATTTTTAGTTCTATGTGGAAGATGTCTGAATACAAAAATAAACAGTATGTTTCCCAGTAAAATACACAGACGAAAAATTGTCAACAAAAAATAAAAAAGGTGGCTTTACACATTTGTACCCGGACAAAACATGCATTACCTAATGCTGCGATTCACCAGCACATAAACATATAATACTGTACATTTGTATCAAACTTTCTGCTATAATCATTGCTCAACGAGAACATCAATGCATTGCCAGCGTTAAGGTCATTTTTGTTTACGTATAGTCCTGTTTAATAGGTCATCATTATGTTTCACTATTATATATGGCTGATTATGTCTAGTGTTTTTAGCACCAAGCGGACCTGCCCCAGTCGTGATGGGTACTCTTGTGGCACCTTTACGAGTCGGGTTGAGGTCAATGAGTATCACCGTTGCCCATCTTGCTGCGGCAAACGATGTTCTGTAGAATCTCCATGTGAATTTTGTAGGGAGTAGTCAACCTCCCACTATGAGAGATACCGTTCCCATCAGAAGAATCGAGCCAAACGGAATAGTTTCCTTTCCCTGTCTTCTGGTGACAGTAAGAGGCACAGGCTCTTGTCTGAGGTGACCATTACCCTCGCCCCTCTTTCGTTTCTTGAGCCCACTGTAGCTCAAGTTACGGAGGACATGGCCATAATCTAATAATTGATGAATAGGCATCATAAGTAGATTATTCATTACCAAATTTAGGACTACATGTACTTGAAAAGTTTCCAAAGTAAATGAACCAGATGCTGGAATGTCACATCTTGTAGGAGCACAATCCAAGCACATCTTGTCAGTGAAATTAGTCAACTAAACATACCCAAGACAACGACTATACAAAAGATGAAGGTAGTCTGCGTTTCTTATACCTGTTTGGTAGGGCTTTCATAGGAAATCTTTGTAAGTTTACATAAGTCCTTTAATGCAGAATAAAAATAAAATGCAGATATAAATATCTATAAAGACTGAGCTTAACCTTTAAAGGATAAGTTTCACCTCTGAAATTTCTTTCATATATAACCTATAAAAACCTCAAAAAACCAGAGGACGAGAAAGAAGATAGAATAGTGTGCCCGAGCGTACCCTCAAGCAAGAACGAGTCCTCTAATCATATTCAGGAGACTCTTTTAGAGAAGAAAGGAGCTACAATCAATCATCACAAGATACTGACAATATTAATGAAGACAAGAGGCAACCTTGAATCAATGGATAGAGAACATGTGGAAGATAGTTTTTTCTCACATGTTGAAACAGAAGGCACTCAGCCAGCACCAACAGCATTAGTTTACATCCTGGCAAATAAATAATTTCATTTGCATCAAGCAAGGGATGGGTGGAAACATTCTAGGAAATAAAACTTAATATAAAAATTATTGGAAGCTTGGCATCTATGAACAGCGAGGGAGCAAGTGTGTATCCACCAAAATTAAAGCAAATTATTAAGACAAAGAAAATCAGATCTTAGGCAAGTTGTCAACCTTTTATGGAAAAATAAATTTCTAACACAACATGCATAAATGCAAATCAGGTGGCTGGGTTCAAAGCATGGAAGGATTGGCTAACCTTACTATTTTGTTAAAAGTGGCAGGTTACAGAATCAAGACAGATGTTTTTCACTCACTGTCATACTGTTTAAGCAGTCGTCTACATAATTATTTCCTTCTGGAGCTGATGTGAAAGCTTACCTCGAGATGGTAGGTTTAACATCCAAGGCATGGCTTGTGACTAGCAATGCTCCCAGACACCATCAAGGCATCCTTATGAAGATGAAAATGTATGTATTGAACTTCTGTCACATAACAAAATCTCAATCTTTCATCAAGGCAACATTAAGTTCACAAAAGCATCCTACACTTGACAGGTAGGACATTCCAGGATTTTAAACGAATATGATGATGTATATAACCTTCTGCAAAGATTTACAAGGAAATATTCAATAAATGGGGCACTTGGTTTGTGGCACTCACTGGTCCCTGCAAAATGATGAACACAGCCTTCTATCACAGAGAAAGCAGGATAAAAACTTCTATTTCTTCAGTCAAGGTGGTAAGCAGATTGAACTATTCTTTTTAATACATCAATTGCATAAATTTATGCATTCATTTTTCATTGTACAGTAAACCACAAAACATGTTTACTACACAACAGTCTTAATGAAGAACTTCTGCAGCAGGAATAAGTCATGAAAAGGTGGACCAAATACACTGCCAATAACAGTGACACTGTCTAAAATCAGAAATTAAAATGGTCTACTAGCAGAGGAACAGTAAACAATTCATTAGCATCAATGTCGTCTGATCCTAAAGCAAAGAGTTCTCAGCTTCGTTTCCTTCTGCATCAAACATGTAATTATCATACTCCTCTGACAGCCTTCATTTAATGCAATCCAGATCTACCTCAATTCTAAATAGTAAAAGTGATCCCAATGATCCTCCGGGTATTTCTACAAAAGAATAACAGGAAAACATTGTGATGCCTCCACTATCATCGCCATCACATCCACAGGAAGAATCATACCGTTGATGAGTACCCAAGTAGTCTTTCATATTATTACACTATCACAGTACAGCACTTGTACTTTAACCTGTATTACCACTGTACTAATACATACTGTTCAGTAATTGTACAGTACAGGGTAGCCTTTCAAAAGAGAGGGGGTTGGGATATTCTTTGCACAGTATGCAGTACTGTGCTGTTTAAAGTTTAAAGGTTACTCATGAATGGCAGAGGAAAGGGACTGTGACATTGTCCTATGAAGAAGGACATTGCCCTAGAGACTGACCATATATACATATGATCAGCGTCCAAGCTCCCTCTCCATTCAAGCTAGGACCAAGGAGGGCCAGGCAATGGCTGCTGATGACTCGGCAGATAGACCTATAGCCTCCCTCAAAACCCCCTTCCTTAGATCACAAGGACGGTGAGGTTGCAGTAACCAAATGAACAAACGAGTTTGAGCGGGATTCGAACCCCAGTCTGGCAATCACCAGGAAAGGTCGCTACCACAACTCTTAATTAAAAATTACAACTGCACTATACAGTACGTGTATAGGTACTCTATAAGGATATAAATTATTAACAACGGCAGCATTTATGTTATCCTACTATGCATGGCTTCCTTATGTGGGGGAGACGGAGGAGGGGGCCCTTCCAAGCGTAATACCTGCGGACAGGCAGGGATCGCTGTATACAATAACTATATTGTTGTTATTATCATTAATAGAATAACTTCTGGACCAGAAACATTAAAATCTAAATAGAATCAATTCCTTTATGATGAAAAAGACACATTCTTTCCAAGACACATTCATTCCAAAGGAAGGGTGTAAACTAAATACTGTATGTTTCACAAACATCCTAATATTTTTTTTTATGAAACAAAACATATTTGTACAAATCAAATAGAACAGATTTCATCCCAACTCAAAGGTACTGATGCAACATTTAAATCTAATCAAAACTTATCAAGACCCTTAACTCACCAGATGCATGGAGGCTCTGCATTCTGATATGCAACAAAAGCCCTACATTGTCGTCTACTTTCAAACTTCAAAAGTACCTCCCCAGTTGAAAGACAATTCCACTTGTTCTTGCCTAAACAAATCTGTACTTTAACTTTAAACATTCAATCGAGGCAATTTGAATTCATCTTGTCTAAAATGCTGCCCCCCCCCCAAAAAAAAAAAATTAAAATGCATAGGAACTGGTAGGTCAAAAGGTCTGGCAAGTAGAGATCTGTTAACCTGAGGCAATTTTATCATATAATCAATATAATTTTTATCAACCGCTGACTCATCCCTGATAATGGAAGGTAGATAAACACTCAAAACAACAACATCAAGAGTTTAACACTCAAATCGGGAACAAACACTATATTAATTTTGGTCCTCGTCTTGAGCTATCCCAACATAAAAAATAATTTTGAAAATACTACTGCACTATATTCAAGAAAATGTAGAAAACTAGCCTTGACATAAAATATATTCTAAATTTTGTGAGAAGTGTATCAGGATGACTTCCTCGAAGTTGAACATACACAGAAACTATTCACACTGACACCCTTTAAAAAGTTCTAAAACCCCTTGAAAAAAATTTAAAGTAATTTGTATTTTTCCTATGGAACATGTCTTTACTGGAGGTGGATGGCCGTTAAATTTGTTGACGAGGTAGTTAACGACAAGTGGTGACTGAGAATAAATAACCCCCACCCCACCTGTCGGAAACTCTTCACTTTTGACCTTTAGCTCAGGACTGAGAGGGATGATTGAGGTAGGAAGTTTAACTTTAAAAGACTCAGGTTTACATAGCTAGGAAAAATACAAATTATTTTTTAAATTATTTATTTTTCCTACGCATTAACAATCTTTTTGGATTTCAATATTGCGAGACTCCCTGATCGGTGGGTTGGAACTTCCTTTAGCTGGTTGGTTCTTCTTTTTTCTGGATGAGTAAATCTTCCTAGTCTTGTACAAGGGTAAAAGAGGAGATGACTCCAGCAACCTTTTCATCAGTCTATCATAAGGATAAATGGGCTGATATGACCTGGCCTGTCCAAGAAGATTGGTACACCATCAAAGGAGGGATCCCTTCTCCCGAAGGGAATAGCAGACCTAAATAACATACCTGGCATATGATGTTCAGAATCTTAGCCTATATTCCACCATACTCTCTTCGTCTTAGGACACATACTTCTCTAGATTCTAAAGAATAGGACTCAGAAGTGTAGCTTACCAGCATTAAGTTGGATCCTGTGAGTAACGCTTCGACCGCTTAGTCCCCAAGGGCCAGTCATTCTACCTTTGCATCCAGGCTTACGTCTATAGGATACCATAGACAAGATGCTCCATGTCCCACATGGGAGCTGTACTGCCAGCACAACTACTTGAGGAGTCACCACAAGACCAACCACAATGGTACCAAGGGACTTGCGGGCATACTCCCATTGGTAGAAGACCGTGAAGGAGGTCTGGTATTTCCATACCCAGACTTCGACACCTGGCCGACTGTGTGATTCCTCTTGAAGGATAGAGTGAGGCCTATACTATGCACCTAACTTCGTGAACTCGGGTTCTAGCTAATACCGCGACCCTCTCAGCGGTTGAGGCGTACGCTTTCTAGATCGTCTCGCGAAACCAGAAAGAGATCATGATCCTTAACCCTTCTTTCTTGGTCCTACCAATGATAAGAAAGTGTTTCTGACACTTATGCCTGAGGTAACAGGTCCTCTTCAAATAAAACCGTAGAGCCCTTACACTAAATAAAACAATCTCCTGTTTCCCTGGAACAGGAAAGAAAGGGAGATCCCTGGAGGCTAACCAGTGATCATTCAAACATTACCGAAGAGATCTCTGGCACGACTGCCCATGAGAAATAAGCTGCTACAGCGAGGATAGGTAACCAAGAAGACTCTGCCAGTGCTGAGCTGGGATTTCTGTCTTGGACAGAAAGGGTTATGTTGCCTTTCTAAGATTGTTGATGTAATTGTCGAACAGAAAGACTCACTGCAGCGGTGTCTATCACCATGCCCAAGTACATCAACCTCTGCTTAGGTATGAGATGCAACTTCTCCAAGTTTATCACAATCCCCATTTATTGAGAAAAATGTTATTTTCATTAGTAAAATAAATTTTTGAATATACTTACCCGATAATCATGTAGCTGTCAACTCTGTTGCCCGACAGAATTCTATGGAGGGATACGCCAGCTATCACAATACTAGAAGGGGGTGTTCTTACCAGCGCCACCTGTGGCCAGGTACTCAAGTACTTCTTGTTGACACCTCCTCAATTATTCCTCGGTCCCACTGGTTCTCTATGGGGAGGAAGGGAGGGTCAATTAAATCATGATTATCGGGTAAGTATATTCAAAAATTTATTTTACTAATGAAAATGACATTTTTCAATATTAAACTTACCCGATAATCATGTAGCTGATTCACACCCAGGGGGGTGGGTGAAAACCAGTGTACAAGATTAAAGGATAGCTAAGTATCCCATATTTCATATAACAGTTATCTCAAATAACAATGAAATAATAAGTACCTGGTAAGGAAGTCGAATTGAACCGTTACTCTGTCTCTTTTTTAAGTTCGTCTTCCTTACTGAGCGCAGCGTTCCTCTTGGAGGCTGAATCAACCCAAAGGTGCTAAAGTATACAGGGCTGCAACCCATACTAAAGGACCTCATCACAACCTTTAACCTCGGCGCTTCTCAAGAAAGAATTGACCACCCGCCAAATCAACAAGGATGTGGAAGGCTTCTTAGCCGACCGAACAACCCATAAAAAGTATTCAAGAGAAAGGTTAAAAAGTTATGGAATTATGGGAATGTAGTGGCTGAGCCCTCGCCTACTACTGCATTCGTTGCTACGAATGGACCCAGGGTGTAGCAGTACTCGTAAAGAGACTGGACATCTTTGAGATAGAATGATGCGAACACTGACTTGCTTCTCCAATAGGTTGCATCCATAACACTCTGCAGAGAACGGTTCTGTTTGAAGGCCACTGAAGTAGCCACAGCTCTCACTTCATGTGTCCTTACCTTCAGCAAAGCAAGGTCTTCTTCCTTCAGATGAGAATTTGCTTCTCTAATCAGAAGCCTGATGTAGTAAGAAACTGAGTTCTTAGACATTGGTAGAGAAGGCTTCTTGATAGCACACCATAAGGCTTCTGATTGTCCTCGTAATGGTTTTGACCTTCTTAAATAGTACTTAAGAGCTCTAACAGGGCAAAGTACTCTCTCTAGTTCGTTCCCCACCATGTTGGACAGGCTTGGGATCTCGAACGACTTAGGGCAAGGACGGGAAGGAAGCTCGTTTTAGCCAAAAAAACCGAGCCGCAAGGAACATGTAGCCGTTTCAGATGTGAAACCTATGTTCCTGCTGAAGGCGTGGATCTCACTTACTCTTTTACCTGTTGCTAAGCACACGAGGAAAAGAGTTTCTAATGTGAGGTCCTTAAAAGAGGCTGATTGGAACGGTTCAAATCCTGATGACATTAGGAACCTTAGGACCACGTCTAGATTCCAGCCTGGAGTGGACAACCGACGTTCCTTTGAGGTCTCAAAAGACCTAAGGAGGTCCTGTAGATCTTTGTTGGAGGAAAGATCCAAGCCTCTGTGGCGGAAAACCGCTGCCAACATACTTCTGTAACCCTTGATCGTAGGAGCTGATAGGGATTTTACGTTCCTTAGATGTAACAAGAAGTCAGCAATCTGGGTTACAGTGGTACTGGTTGAGGAAAACTGCATTGGCCTTGCACCAGCTTCGGAAGACTTCCCATTAAGACTGATAGACTCTGAGAGTGGATGTCGTCCTTGCTCTGGCAATCGTTCTGGCTGCCTCCTTCGAAAAGCCTCTAGTACTTGAGAGACTTTCGATAGTCTGAAGGCAGTCAGACGAAGAGCGTGGAGGTTTGGGTGTACCTTCTTTACGTGAGGTTGACGCAGAAGGTCCACTCTAGGAGGAAGAGTCCTGGGAAACGTCGACCAGCCATTGCAGTACCTCGGTGAACCCTTCTCTCGCGGGTCAGAGGGGAGCAACCAACGTCAACCGTGTCCCTTTGTGAGAGGCGAACTTCTGAAGTACCCTGTTGACAATCTTGAACGGCGGGAATGCATACAGGTTGAGATGGGACCAATCCAGCAGAAAGGCATCCACGCGAACTGCTGTTGGGTCTGGAATCGGAGAACAATACAAGAGGAGCTTCTTGGTCATCGAGGTAGCGAATAGAACTATGGTTGGCAGACCCCACAGGGCCCAAAGTCTGCTGCAAACATTCTTGTGAAGGGTCCACTCTGTGGGGAAGACCTGACCCTTACGGCTGAGGCGATCTGCCATGACATTCATATCGCCCTGAATGAGCCTCGTTACCAGCGTGAGCTTTCGATCTTTGACCAAATGAGGAGGTCCCTTGCGATCTTGAACAACTTCCTCGAATGAGTCCCTCTCTGCTTGGAGATGTAAGCCAAGGCTGTGGTGTAGTCGGAGTTCACCTCCACCACCTTGTAAGCTGGAGGGACTTGAAGTTTATCAAGGCCAGATGAACTGCCAACAACTCCTTGCAATAGATGTGAAGTGTCCTTTGCTCCTGATTCCATGTTCCCGAGCATTCCTGTCCGTCCAGTGTCGCACCCCAGCCCGTGTCCGATGCGTCCGAGAAGAGACGGTAGTCGGGGGTCTGAACAGCCAAAGGTAGACCTTCCTTGAGAAGAATGCTGTTCTTCCACCACGTTAGAGTAGACCTCATCTCTTCGGAAACAGGAACTGAGCCCGTCTCTAGCGTCATGTCCTTTATCCAGTGAGCAGCTAGATGATACTGAAGGGGGCGGAGGTGGAGTCTCCCTAACTCGATGAACAGGGCCAGCGATGAAAGTGTCCCTGTTAGACTCATCCCCTGCCTGACTAAGCATCGGTTCCTTCTCAGCATGCTCTGGATGCATTCTAGGGCTTGGAAGATCCTTGGGGCCGACGGACAAGTCCAAAAAGCTCGACTCTGAAGATCCATACCCAAGGAAACAATGGTCTGGGATGGAACGAGCTGAGACTCCTCAAAATTGACCAGGAGGCCCAGTTCCTTGGTCAGATCCATAGTCCATTTGAAAATCTCCAGACAGCGACGACTTGTGGGAGCTCTTAAAAGCCAGTCGTCTGACGGAGCCGGACACAAGATCATGATACTGCTGCACAGTCTGTAAACTGACAATCATGGGCAAGCGAGGAAGTACAGTGACAACCCGAATCTGTCTAGACTATCTGGGTCGTACAGACAACTCCTTAACGGGTTGCTGAGGTTGCCGCACTGCGTCACAACAAGTCCCTTCTGTTGGTTGTTGAACGTCTTCCCCGTGACACATTGACTCCGTAAACAAAAATCCTCTAACAAGGACTAAGCTTGGACTGCATGTCATGCAACACAGCTCAAGGTCTATGGGAGCAGGTGTGGTAACAGACGGGATTAGCGGCTGAAGTGGAACCATTACCTTCCCTGTAAGCATGTTATGCTTAAATAAAAGTCCATAAGAGGTTATGCAGCTAAAGGCTCCCTCCAAATGACAGAGTCCTCAAGGGAATATCAGAAGGAGGGAGAAAAGAACTTTCTCATCTACAGGGACCTTATCCTAGAAAAGCTAAGTTCTCTGAGTGAGGGTTCACTGGTGCAAAAGCAGCAGACTAGAAGGCAACGTTATGAAACTGCTTGACAGTCTAGTGAGTTGGCAACAACCCAAGATATGTTGAGAAGCATGCGGTAAGGTATGCAGAGCATGATGAATGCAGAGTAAGCTGTATGCAGAGCATGCTGTATGTAGAGCATGTTGTATGCAGAGCATGCTGTATGTAGAGCATGTTGTATGCATAGCATGCTGAAAGCAGAGCATGCTGTATGCAGAGCATGTTGTATGCAGAGCATGCTGAATGCAGAGCATGCTGAATGCTGAGCATGTAGTAAGCAGAGCCTGCTGTAAGCAGAGCCTGCTGTAAGGAAAGCAGAGCGTGTGCATGGCGTTAAACATTTCTCAGAAATTCCATGACCAGTGCTAGAGTGCTTTATGCATGCTTGCATGGGGTTTAAAAATCAACATAATGTTTACCTTACATTCATAACTCATGATTCATATTTTTGCCATGGTTAGAAAATGGAGGTAAGGTATGCTGAACAGCAGAGTCAGAACGAGCTGGAACAACAACAGTGGAAGGTGCAGAAAGTTCCTGTTCCTGTGGTATGAGTGGAGCGTGAAGAGACCGAGGTTGCGCAGAACAAGGTAAAGTTCCCGCAAGCAGAGGTGTCTGAGGCGCAGGATCAGGGTGCACGGGTTGAGCTCGGTGCAGCAGCTGAGGAGACTGACTCACAGGTGGAAGAGGTTGTACCTCCACCGAGAGTTGCACCACCGGTGGAGCAGCCAGGGGAGGAGGAGGAAGAGTGGGGTAATCCTCCTGATCCCAAACCGAAGGTTGCCTTAAAGAAGGCTGAGGCTGAACAACACTGGGAACAGCGAACACAGAAAGAGGTTCAACATCGTACGCCTGGCAGATGGTGCTGCGACTGGGTGCAGCGAGTGCAGGCGGGTTGAGCACAGGCTGAAAGGGTGCAGGGGAGGTGCAACACTCTCAGCCCGACACTCACACAACAGGTCCGAAAGCTGTGCTTGCATGGACTGTAGTAGAGTCTACAACATCGTACGCCTGGCAGATGGTGCTGCGACTGGGTGCAGCGAGTGCAGGCGGGTTGAGCACAGGCTGAACGGGTGCAGGGGAGGTGCAACACTCTCAGCCCGACACTCACACAACAGGTCCGAAAGCTGTGCTTGCATGGACTGTAGTAGAGTCTACAACATCGTACGCCTGGCAGATGGTGCTGCGACTGGGTGCAGCGAGTGCAGGCGGGTGCAGCACAGGCTGAACGGGTGCAGCCGGTTGGTGCACCACCGGTGCAGGCGGGTGCAGCACAGGCTGAACGGGTGCAGGTGGTTGGTGCACCACCGGTGCAGGAGGAGGAGGAGGTGCAACACTCTCAGCACGACACTCACGCATCAGGTCCGAAAGCTGTGCTTGCATGGACTGTAGTAGAGTCCACAACATCGTACGCCTGGCAGGTGGTACTGCGATCAGGCGGAGCGAGCATAGGGGGGGGGGGAGTGTAGGCGCACTCTCAGCCCGACAAACTGATGACTGAGGAGAGACAGAGCTAACCCAATGACTGCATACGGGTTGTTGAACTTTACTTCGTACGTCTGGCATAGGTCTGGACTTTACGTTTAAGAGGTCTTGAGACCTGAGACCAGCGTAACTCTGCCTTTATTTTCTCCTCTAAATCTCTTCTGCAGACGAGCAAAATAAGGGCTCAATCGTCTGCGGGTGGGAGTGACGGTCTCGGTAAGACACGCCCACAACCACCGAGGATACTTCTGTGCGCCGATCAAGGCCTGCCGAACCCTTATGCCCTTCGACATTGCTTCTCCCCTGGGCTTGGGAGCTTGCAAGAGGTCCCGGACTGGGAGGACGACTGGCGCGCACAAAAGTACCCTCACGCATAACACTGACATACTTTGCGCTAATCACTTATCACTTTGATTTCTGTTTGCACTTATTTCACTGAACTCGAAACTTTAAGTGGTTTGTACCTGAAACACGCAATTCTATCCTTCTCAAAAGTTAGTAATTGCGAAAACAGAATTACAATGTAACAGAAAAATCTAATGAAAGAAAATTCAGTGGCTGGAAAGAGACTAAACACTAGATCACTCTAGAAACGTTTAGTTTCTTCCCCTAAAGAGACTAGGGATAAGAGCAAAACGATAACGACGTTACTCGTACGCCTGGCAGGCTTGAGGGAAACGTTTATCCTCTTTCTCCCTCCGTCTCTATCTCTCTCTCTCTCTCTCTCTCTCTCTCTCTCTCTCTCTCTCTCTCTCTCTCTCTCTCTCTCTCTCTCTCTCTCTCTCTCTCTTGACTTAGAACCTGAGAGAAGAGCCCAATCATATATATCGTTAAAACATATTATTGTTAAAGGAAAAAACTGAAATATTTCCCAAAAAGAAAAGTTCCTTATTAGGATCAAAACCATTAAGTTAAGAAAGAATGAACAAAACGCTAGAAAACGGTTACTCTTTATGCAATGTGAAACCGTGAACATTCTTTCTCTATCGTAACGATAGAGTGCAAGTTGAAACGTTCTGAACGTCAACAACTGCCGAGACAAACAAAACGTTAGTTCAACTTTGAAAAAGTACGAGACTATCAAAGAAATTCTTTCAAAGACCTTAAAATAGCATAATATGTTAACAGGTAAAACCGAAATGACGGGCTCACGATAATTAACTTCGGTACCAAGAAAAGACCGCCTACTATTAGGAAGGTCGAATATAAACAAATATAAAAATTAATTTTAATAAGTTTATAATAAAAGGAAGTTAATCGAAGAGGCCTATAAGAGGCGGAGAGATATAAAATAAATCTATAACTTTTGTTAAGCAAAATTAAGAAAGAGAGTCTATACTCTCTTAGACACCAACACTTCCGTCTAAGGGAAGGGTCGGCCATTGAAAGGTGAACGAGAGTTCATACTCTCTTCGTCACCAAAATTAATCAAATTAATTCCAAAAGCTAACTAAGCTAAAATAGAAGTTTCCAGTAAAGCGACAGCCGAAATCAAAGAGAAATACTTCACCAAAGTCGTGAAAATACTCCAAGAACATAAGCGTATCCCAGAACGTCTTGCCGGAAGCACGACAGAGGAATAATTGAGGAGGTGTCAACAAGAAGTACTTGAGTACCTGGCCACAGGTGGCGCTGGTAAGAACACCCCCTTCTAGTATTGTGATAGCTGGCGTATCCCTCCATAGAATTCTGTCGGGCAACAGAGTTGACAGCTACATGATTATCGGGTAAGTTTAATATTGAAAAAAAAGGAGCTGCCCCACAGAGAAGGCCAGGATCAACCAATCTTCCATGATACATCACCATACGTATCCTTTATGAGTGGGCCCAATTTGCTACCAATGTGAACACCTGAGGACCAGTACACAGTCTGAAGATAGTCTTAAACTGGACACCGTAACGTAGAGGGAAAAGTGGAGGTGCTTTGAGGACTAATGCACGGGTACCTGAAACCTCCAATGTTGTGGGGGGATCAATAAGGATCCCCCCACAAGAACGTGAAAAGTCCACCGATGTAGATCCGAGGTCTTCTTGCTTCTGACGAATACTCCCCGGGGACCAAGAATAGGGTGTATGACCAGAAGCAATGGTAGCAGTCTCACCCAATGAGGGAATGAAAGGAGTGAAAATCTTCCTTGGCGTCATTTTGGGCACTGCTAAAACAGACACCAGAGAAGGGAGCTCCTCTCCCAGGTACCGTATATCCTTCCTACTTCACAGGAAGTCACAATCTACACTTAGCACACAGGGATGACTGCAAATATTCATGTCACTATAAGAAGCACACAGTGTGTGTGGATCTACTTTTGATTAAGCCATAAACAAGTTGCAACGTCCAACCTTTCACCAGCAAGTACAAAACTCCTTGACATCCATACCAAACAACCTGCCAACATTCACTTTCGGAAGGAAAAAGATCAACACCTTTTGGTTAGAGCACAATGCTAAGTTCATACTTGTTGCAGCTCACCAACCACAGTTAAAAAATTCAACGGTCGTTCTAACTCCACTGAAGACATGTTCTCTATTCTAGAAGACAAAAGGAACAAGTACATAATACTTTACAATACTTTGTCCCTAGGGATGGTAAACAGTTTCCCATCATTATATAAAAAATTTAGGATGTAAACTAGACGGAAAAGTTGAAGATTTGAAATTGTTCCACAAAATAAAAACCTGGGTGATTTCTTGCACATCAGTAAATTTATAATTTCTTTTACAAAGCGATGAACTCTAGTTATTTCCCACTGATTTCCAACAATACTCTGGAAATAAAACTAATGAAAAGTTGAACTTGAATCTTCCTTACAGCAGCACCATCCATATGATATCAAATTAGGGCAATACTTTGTCTCAATTGACAGTTTTCCTGAAATAGAACAATCTATCCTTCAAGATACTTCTTGGTGAGTGATGGTAGATAGTAAGGATTTCAGAAATCCAAAGGGTTCCACAATATTTTATTGTAATTAGTCATGGCAGAGGGATACCAATTATGGTATCTATTAGCACACTGCATCTACTGATAACTTATTTGTGAAGTGTATTGAAGCACAGCAGAATAAACAATATTTTTTGCTGCATATTTTCAGACCCAAAATTTTAATGCTTTCTATCTTTTACAGTTCATTTGTACTCTTTAGTCTCTTACTACACTGTAACTATATTTTTAACTTATTACAATCTTCACTTCTCATAAGAAATGTATCACAAGAGTCCTTTAAAAATCTTGAAATGTGATTCAGTGGTTTTCTATCTATATACCAAGGCACTTCCCCCAATTTTGGGGGGTAGCCGACACCAACAATGAAACAAAACAAAAAGGGGACCTCTACTCTCTATGTTCCTTCAGCCTAATCAGGGACTCAACCGAGTTCAGCTGGTACTGCTAGGGTGCCACAGCCACAGCCCAGTGGTTTTCTATAATCATAAAATTATAATCAATTGTCTTCTAGTTGAAACGAGACTTCAGTTACTGGGCTAAGATACGATGACAAGGCCATCAATTAGTAACCGTTACAAGATCAAATATGGTATAGTAAAGCCATCACACCTGGGTTAGAAATAGTATCCAAACTTACAGTATTTCATACTGTATTTGCTCTTGAATTTGCAACAGAAAATACCATGGCATTCTCGTCCATAACTCATCTGAAATCACTATACAGTACAGTATATACAAATTTATGCTCTACAGTAAACATCCTGCACTTGGTGTACAATACAATGCTGTAACACCAGAGATTGGCGAGCTTAAAACATTAAAGAGAAACTGCCTTAAAACAATTTCAAGAGATAGAAGTTTCATTTTTACAAATAATCTTGGTCACAATGCTTTCAAGAAATAACATGGAGATCAAGGAAAAGCTTTGATACTCTTTAGCAGTCTCCTGCAGCGGGGGCCACCTGCCAGGTTGTCGAGGTTTCCCACTGCCATTTTAACATTGCCTCAGTCAAGTTGGTGAGTTTAGGCTCATGCCCAAGCCTTCCCTCACCTTCTTAATTTCACAAGGCAAGCAAGACTTCCTCACCCTCTCAAGATTGAGCTGGTGATCCATGGCAATGAGCACCGACGGTGGAAGCAGTAACATATCTGATAACTCATCATACTGCAATCATCAACGTCATTTATAGAATTAAATGACTGGCGTCTTTTTGGGTGATTATATGTAAGTGCAGAATCTTTTCGAGAATAAATATTTTTAATCAGTGGTATTTTCTAATCACCAACATCTATAAATAAAATGGTCACATCTATCCCTGTTTACTACCAAGGAACTTTTAAATGCTATCACTGACTTCCATTAGCATCATAAAAGCTATGAAATTGAAGACAAAACTATTCGAGAAAAGTCAACAGTTTGAAAATTAAAGTAATTACACTAAGTTACTTGATAACTACAGTATATATCACTTATAAATAAAACATCGAGATGCGAGTCACTGTAAAAATATACAGTAAATGAAAATGCTGTAAACAGCACGAATGAAAGCAACCTATTGCTTACATTCACACGGTCTACACAAATCAAGATGTTGGGAGTTTACTGCAAGTTGGCCATTGTGTTTCTACGTCCAGTGAACATATGTTCAGATTTTTGGCAATCTGAATAATAATAACTAAGGTCACTCCTGTTCACCTTAACAAAATCCTTCAAATTATCAATGAAACCACACACACTCCTTTTCTATCAATTTCCAACAACTTTATAATAAAGAAAAAAGCAACAAAAAACTCCCGGTAGCTAAAACGTAGCATAATAACATCAAATCAAATTAGCACAAGATGTAAAGAAAACACACTAACCTTCTCTTTCTAATGATTCCATTCTGTTTTGTAAGCAATCTAAAAACTTTTCTTGAAGAGTCCATTTTTCTACAATCTCTTCTTTAGTAATATTGGCTAACTGTTCTGGGGATATATACACACGCTCAGGAGCACAATTTGTTTCTCCACCCACACTACCTTCTTCTTCGGCCTCTTCTTCTGGAGTATCTTGTGGAGTGACTAAAACGGGCGCCGGAGAAGCCCATGACGGAGCCGGTGTATTAGCAGTGGTTGTGACAGTGGATGGCGGCGGAGTGGCCGGTGCGGGGGCTGCGGTGACCGCGGTCGTAGGAGAAGATGGTGCTGAGGGTTCTACTGTAGGAGCACTGACTGTAGTGGTGGTAGCGGCTGTGTGTGTAATGCCAGTAACAAAACTAGATGTGGTGATTGCAATTGTGTTGGTTACAGCAGCTGATGACTCCACTTTTGACGCTTGTTCTTCCTCCCCAACGTCTCCACTCATCCTGCAAGTAAAGATATTTGGATTAAAAAGGTACTTAAAGACAAATATAAATCAATATCTTTGATAACAGCTCGTTACTTCTAAAAATAAGTACAGTAAAGATATTAGGATTAAAAAGGAACTTGAGGAAATAAATCAATATCTTTGATAACTGCTCGTAAATTTTAAAAATAAGTAAAGATATTTGGATTAAAAAGGAACCTAGAGAAAAATAAATCAACATCTTTGATAACTGCCTGTAACTTCTAAAAATAAGTAAAGAGATTTAGATTAAAAAGGAACCTGAAAATGAATCAGTATACTTGATAACTGCTCATAGATTCTAAAAATCAAGGGCGATTTTGCTAAAGATTGTTTAACATCTGTGCAACATCTAAAATGCTCATCACTTAAGTAGCGCAACAGTTATTAGGTTTAAAATCATTCTAATACTCTACTGTAACCATCAAGTACATATATTTGCAAGCAATTGACAAATGTTCATATGGTTTCAACTTCAACCATGTATACCTAAACTAAAAAAATTGTCTTAATTTCAAAAGCAAATCTTACAACCTAATAATGCAGAACACAGAAGAGAATCGTTTATCCATTATGACTTCAAAACTGACCGAAACATGACAAAATTGGTTGATAATTTGTATTTTTCCCTAACTAATAAAAACCTGGAGTTATTTATATATGGATATACCTTTCGGCAAAGCTGGAAGATAGCCAATTTGGCCTTTTGGTGCAAGGTGGCAACCTTAACCAGGAGGTGGGTAGAGGGTGGGTAGTGGTACCAGCCATCTGTATGTGTACTTGCAAAGTGGGGAAGTAGTCACTTTTTCACTTTGATTCGTACACAGTGTATATGTGCAGTAAAACCTTGCTTACCAGTGCGCATTTCATCCAGTTTGCCAGCTTATCCAGTTAATTTCTAAATCATATAATCTTTTAAGCAACTATCCATTAAAATATTAAGATTTAAAAAGCTTGCGCAATGTTTATTCAAAAGTACTTTAAATCATTTAACACCTCTTTGTACTTGTTTAAAAATCATTAACATATCAGAATTTTAGCTTGTATTTACACTGACAAAAGTATTGTTCCACCATTGTAGTCAATTCGGTGGTATTCTTGTGCTATACTTGTACAGTTAGTGAGAAAGAAGAAAATCTATAAAAGATCATGCTGGGTACCATGTTTAGTATCGTAACTATCCATGGTTGACTTTCGGTAATAGAGTAGCCTTCAGATGGCTAACAAGGTAGGCTACTCTGTTTTTTTTCTTTTTTTTTTTTTTGCCAAATATAACAAATTCGGTGTTACTATAAGTGTGATTCCTACCACGAGGATTCTACTATAGTGTGATTCCTACCCTATTTTTCAGGTATGAAGTGATTCCCACCAAAGGAGGATGGACAAATCATATTTCTTAACACTATTTTAATCTATTCTATTCTATAAAACATGCTGGAAAATCCATAAAACCTACTTTAGGTTAGGTTAGGTAAAATGGTCATTTTGTTTACACTGTTTGCTTGTTTAGTTGGTTTGGTAACGCTTAATTGAGGCGTTACCCTTGTAATAACACCTTGAAAGGGGAATATTACATTATTTGGTTGTTTGCTTGGTAGGAATTACCCTAAAGTAGATTTGAATCCCCATATTGAGGTAGGAACAGAAAATGAGGGTAGGAATCACGCTCTAGTAGCACCACAAATTCTTAGTAACTTGTATTTTTTCTAGCTATACTTGCCATGAACTACATTCATAGGAGGTTCTAGGATCTTCTCAGTCCGGACCAGAAAAATCCAGACAGCACCCAGGGCCCCCTTCCCAAGGAAGCAACCCAAGGTCAGCTCGTACTATAGCAGGTCTTAGAACCCCATTCCAGTTCCCTTGATAGACACACCTCTACCACCTGTGGAATCTCGCGGGGAAGGTGGGGGAGGCAGTAAACCAAATGTAGTTCGTGGTAAACATAGTTAGGAAAAATACTCATTACTAAAAATTTATTTGTTCTGATGGGGTATACTTCCACAGACTACATTCATAGGAGACCCATGCTTTAGAGGAGGGGAACAGGTGAACAGGGAGCAGCCTGAAAAGGGGGAAGAGGTCCCCCATATACAAACTCAACAAAAAACCCAAACAATAAGGCAGGATCGTACCCATACCAGGTAGGCCTGCAATGAAGGATCACACTCACCAAGGCCGGGTAATTCTTCGTCTAATATTCTAAACATGCTTAAGAAGTGGGGAGAGGGGATAAGAAAGTCTAAGATTCAGCAGGGAGAATGGGCGTATTCATTCACAGTTAAATCTGCTGCTTTGCAACCAAGACCGAGCCAATCTTGAATGCACTGAGGGATTTGACTTTGCAGTCCTATAGATAGTGAGGCATACGGGTGGACTGTCTCTTCCATATCAGTTTTCAGGACCTAACTGACTGCCATGTTCTTGGAGAATGCCAAAGAAGTGCCAGTACCTCTGATCTCATGGGGCTTCATCCTGATCGTTACTGATGCCAAAACAAGATGGTGTTCCTAGAGACTGTCTTCTTCACCCTCCCCGTGGATACAAAGATGCTCTTGATACCAGGACGTAGCCGCGCCGTCCGAGCCAGGTATTTCCTTACAGCTTGAACCAGGCAGAGGAGAAGGTCCTTGATGTCTCTGGATTTTGGTATGGCGGAGACTGGAAACATCTCAAACCTGGGGTCCGCTACTGCCGGGTTCTGGGTTTTCAACACGAAGGGGACAAAGCAGAAGGTTACCCGTTTCCACATCCTCATATAACATAACTCGTAGGACATACCATGTAACTAGCTCACCCTTTTGGCAGAGGTCGAGGAGGGAGACTGTCTTCAACATCAGGTTCCTATCCAGGATGCCCTTGAGGGGCTTGAACGGGATCTCTTTAGGGTGCTCAACACTGGCCACGTCCCACTCCGGATCTCATAGGGGTTAAGGGGGACATGACTGCTCGAAGCTCTTCAGGAGCATGGTGAGGTGTTTCAAGGTGGCCAGATTCACTTCTTTCAGCAGGAACAACTGTCCCAAGTCTGCCAGAAACCATTTACTGTCGGGACTGAGACACCTATGTTTCATCTCTGACCAACAACAAAAATTCTTGTACAAGTAGGAAGAGGAGGTCACACTCTGTGCCTCCTTTTTTGCAAACTAAAGAGGGACGTTATACTGTCTAAAAGGTCGAGATCCTCCATAGTTGCACACCACACTAAGTCTGTCGCACAGGTACTGCAAGATCAATCTAAGATACTGACTTCCAATTCATGCCAGTGGGAAGGCATGTGTGGTTCCAGTACGAACACACTTGGTGAAGAAACTTTGTGTGATGCAATTCAACAAGAAACATTGCTATTTGTGGTAGGGTGAGTGGGAACCCAATAATTATCAGGTAACTTTTAAAATATTCTTATTTTACAATAATTACCATATGTTTATATCAATGAATCTTTTGAATATTTATTAGATAACTAAAATAATCCGGATAGTGGGAAAGTGGTACTCAAACTATAGATGTGCAAGAAATATGTGGACTCATTCTAACTGAAAAGTCATACCCCAATACTACTGTCGGTGTCCGTCAATATTTAGAAATGTTGACTTTAACTTCACTGTCATATGTAATACCAAAATGATATATACTATTGAAACCTATTGCCAAAAAATGCCTTTGAAAAGAACGACTAAACAACTCAATAAAATTTACTATAAAAAATCATGGCTACAGAATTCAAGTTTCAAAATTACCACCATAAAGTAGCACTAATTTTCCACAACACTCATATACAGTGTTGTACTGTATTTGTTATATTACAGTATTTGCCAACGAATTGAATTGAATGGAAAACAAAGCGATGCTTAAACTTATCTACCTAATATGTAACTTCAACTGCAAGAATATGTGCACCCAAAGTAAACTTATTGCAAAGCATCTCATATTAGAACTATGGGTCCAAAGGCAAGGGAGGCATCATATGTTCCTTGTACACTCTTTAACTACTATAATAAGAACCAAAAACTCTCCAGATAAGTTCTTCAGGAAATTAGGTGACATGACAGCTCAACTAATATCACAAGCCTGACTGTAGAAGGGGAGAGATTCATCTTATTGACTGTATGCATTAATGATGAAGTTTTCCAAGAAATAATGCATTGCACCCTTATATAAAGGTCGTGGGGAGTCCACTCTCAACAAACCTGATTCTGGACCTCTACTTTTATCAATGCTTCCTGTAGATAAATCTCTAAGGTTCTTACTGAACACAAAGCACTACAGTTATGGTTATTCCCAACAAAATCTTATAAAGAAAGGATAGGAAAACGACTTTGCAAACCATTGACTTTGGCAATAGGGATACGGATGCACCCTTAATCATGAAACCTAACTAGGCAGAAAGAGCTAAACCCCTTAAACCAAGGCAAGAGTCAACAGAATAAGGGTTTCAGCTTTTAATTCTATTTAACCAACTAAACTGCTACATCGTAAAGAGGAACACTAAAAACTTTCAGAACTTCATCAAGATTACAAGAAATCGGTTTTGACAAGAGGTTTTTATCAATTATGAATGACGTAATTACACCTTCAATCACAGAACTAACAGATAGTTCTAAACATGTATAGCAAGGGACTGAAGTTAACATAGACCTGTATACTTTAATAGCAGCTATGGCTATGTTCCCGCTGTAACTTAAGACACATGGCAATCCAATCACACGATCCAACAATTATTACTGTATTCATGGAAATCGATCTAGCTTTGTACCACGCAGTTTACTATGATACATTCTCCACAGATGCTAATAGTAAGAATTAATTGAACATATACCTCATTGAGAAGTTCTCGGATTGATTGGATTCATGAATTTGGGTTATACAGCCCTATACTGGGCCTGTAAGGACATTCAATGCCCAGAAAATACCAATACTTGGAAGGGATATCCTACTGTAGTGCTATGAATGAAAGTATGAAGAGTTAGAAAGCAAGATGTAAGAAAGAAAGCAAGAACAGATACAACAGAAGGCTAAGAATAAAGGCCGATTCACACGACCCGTTTTCTTTCCGACAGGCTGGGTGGTGGCTAACCGCTGTCGAAATGTTGTACATTCACACGAGGCGTGCCGTATCCATTTACTGTACCAGCGCGCGGTTTTCATTGTTTACTTACGCTCTGTCACGTGAGGACCGAGCAAATTACGATAATTTTGACACTATAAGATGTTGGTTGATAACTGTGTTGATAAAACAAGTAATGCAACTTCATTATACTTTATGCACCATGCCAAGAATATCAAAATCATTATAAACTCACCTGTTTTATTTAATGCGTCTCATGTCATTTTCCATATCTTTGCTTTATGTAAATTATTTCTATACACCTTTGCCATGTCAAACATCTCCTCATACCCTTGAACAAATTCAATATGGTGTCAACAACAAACTAACTAATTTCTATGACTCTATACTGTGAGGAAAATTCGGGGTAAGCCACAAAACGAACGGGTACGATACAGGTCCTCGTTCACAAGAAACATCATCCACCCATTGGTTGGGACGGGTGGCTAACGGCCGTCAAACCGGACGAGGTTACTTGGATAGAAAGCCAAGCCGACCTGGACAGCTGACGACCAAGGCCCCCATCAGCCAAACAGTTCGTGTGAACAGTTGCATTTGAATACATGTAAGAAAGCTAGATGCCGGTTAACCGACAGCCAGCTTGTAGGAAAGAAAACGGGTCGTGTGAATCGGCCTTAAAGTGTAACTAGGGGATGAAGAGATGCAGAAAAGACCCTCAATGATCCCTTGAGTGCACTGTGTGAGGTGAAACGTGGGCTCTAACCCCAATAGCCCCCATGCTACTCTGTATTGTATAGTAATCAACAATCAAAAGTGTAGTACAGACCACTTTGTTCTGAGGAGATGATAGAGTCTACAACCAAATAGATGAAGTATGATAGGTTTTGGTGAGCAAGATGGCATTGGAGCTGTCTGGGAAGATGCTTTTTGCACGGGAGCGTGATCTTGTAAACAAACACCAATGTAACTCTACTGTAGGTTCTAGAACTTTCAAAATATGCAGCACCAGGTAACCTACACATCGAAAGGCTGAAGATATTAAGGTTTTCAACAAGAAACAGAAGATTTTCCTGTTTACTGTGGCATGTAATAAAATGACAAATGAAACAAAAAGAATTTTTTTTATTAAAATTCATAACTCGGCTAACAGGGGATTCTGCCAGTAGTATATGGGATTCAAAATAATGCATTTTAAAGGGTTAAAAGTTGCTCATGCATGGCAGAGGCAAGAGAGAGTAACAATGCCCTAGCAAGCAGGACAATGCCCTAGAGACTGACCACATATTATATCATCAGCATCCAAGCCCCCTCTCCACCCAGGGAGGGCCAGGCCATGGCTGCTGATGACTCAACAGATAGACCTATAGGCTCCCCCAAAACCTTAGCTCACAAGGATGGTAAGGTGGCAGACACTGTAGGCACTAATGAGTCTGAGCAGGACTTGAACCCCCGTCTGGCAAACACCAGGCGGATATGTTACCAATCAGGCCACAACAAAGATCTATTAAATTATGAGAGTTCCAATGTCCTACTAATATTACACTATTCTATAATTAAAATGATAGTAGTTTGTGGGAACTGAACAGGAAATGGATTTGAAATTCCATTTGGGATGTACGTATGATAGCACCCACCTGTTTATATGATGACTGCCGACTAAGAATACGACTGTGTAAGGAGGGTCGTGAGGGGGCATTAGCACCCCCCCCCCCCCCCCGTTAGGTAAGGAGGTATATGGAGATGGCTTATAGGTTAGGTGAGGGGGTTTACATTAGTAGGTGTCCATTTTTAATGCATGCGGGAGGACCTGGCCGCTGATATACAAAGGATCCTTCCATTTTTGGTTAACAAAGATTTACTAGTTCTATTATATTGCCGGTCAGGACAACATTTCCTATTAAAAATTACTGTTATTCATAAAGGAAAACTACACTGTTTTCAAAAAATTACATTTATTTTTGGGGCTAATTAGTAGTTAGTGAGATATACCCTAATATATGTTTAACTTAGTTCTTGTTATAATTTTGGTCAGGACAACATTTTCAAATAAAAGATACTGGGGGTGTATGTCTGAGAATGGCCACCTGCATGTTTGATTAAAGCTAATATAGAATAGGGAAGTGTAAGGGGGGTCGCAGGGGGGTTAGCCCCCCTTTAGGTAAGTAGGTAAGGACACAGGGGGCCTTTGTATATCAGCGACCAGTTCCTCACGAGTTGATTAAAAATGGATATCAACTAACCTAAACTCCAGGCCCCCTAACCTAACCTAAAAGCTGTGTCCTTACCTACTTACCTAACGGGGGGAGTGACGACCCCTGCGACCCCCTTACACTGCCGTATTCTAAGATAGAAATAACAATATTTACAGGTGGCCGCTATCATTCATAAACCCCTATGTTTGCTCAAGTTAGTGGTTTCAGTATAGTTCTTTTCAGACATCATTCTACACATAAAAACGTGAAAAACTACTAAAAGATTCTTAATAATTACTACAACATTTCTAGTATATATTATTTCTAATTATGCCAATAGTATACTAACTGTATATTAATACGATAGCGTGTTATTTATTTTGCATCACGCTTGGAGAAAACGGAAATAATTTCATGGTATACTCTTACAAATTCACATTAGACTTTGATTACTTAACCAAAGCAAATCTTATATAGTTTTCCCAATTTTGTCTTTAGCACCTAACTTTTTTTTTTTTTAAATATTAGACAAATAAATTGAGTTCTATCAATTTCCATAACCAAGATTATAAAATCAATCTCGGGACATTTTATTCAAACATATATAGGTTAGGAACAAGATAATTAGTATTGAAAATATCATTTCATGTAATTTACACGGGTTCCGCTAGCAATTATAAATAGCTAAGCTACAACCCTACTTGGAAAAGCAGGATTAAATACTAAGACTAAGGGCTCCTAGGAAAAATGGCACAGTGAGGAAAGGTAAGGAAATAAACAAACATGTGATGTAATAAATAAACGATACAAAATATACAAAATTACCAAATATCTCAACATCAGTAATGATATTAGAATATAAACTTACTAATTTGATTAACCCACGATAGTGGGCCGACTATACCGTACCTATAGAACCCTTGCCTATAACGAAAAATACGAATTTAAAAAGTAAAAAGGTTAAATCTTCTTATGTACAGCTTCTATGACCAATGCGGAAAAAACCTGTACAAATTGTACAATCTGTACAGTCTGTACAGCCTGTAGCAGAGCCTGCCCGCCCTAAATTAGGCCAGTCTAATGTAAAGCTACGTAAAGGTTATACCAACAAAAACAATACATTTATACGAAGACTGGACGTATCTCGCCTGTTTTAAGCGACGAATGCTACTACGTATTACAATGGAGGATGAGAATGACGTCAAAAATCTCACCTGAGATGTCAAATGGACGAAATAAATGTGTTTTATATCAATAAACGTCCAACAAGCGTCGCCATCGCCATGTTTCACTTAGACGCCGGAGCACGACTCAATATGTTCTTCCCATTGTATTTTCAGAGATCAACGAGCACTTCACTTATTATCTAATCACTTAAAATATCCATGTGTTCTTACGACTTCATATATCACTTCAGTTCAGCCGTAAATTTCACTCAAAACCCATAGATAATGATTTAATTATAACTCCTTAAGCACATATTTCGACGAAACCAAACTTTACTGAAACTCAAATGTGAACGGAGAAACTCTTCTAAAAGGGGGGCACTGACCATCAAATGACAGAAAAAAACAGTTTTTTTAATATTACCACAAAATTAAATTGTAATATGATAGAGTATCATTGATTTTATTTACTTTTTGGGATATATATTGCTAAAATAGAGTACAGTAATTTGTAAATTTCACTTTAATACATCCATTAATGCAATGATTTAGACACTTCTATGCCTTTTATTACTATAAATATACATAATTGTTAAATATTAATACCCTTTTTGTAATGACAGTCAAAATTAATAAAAGTTTATCCATTAGCAAGATAGTACTACAAATAATACTGGAACCTACTGAACGAATGAAAAGTTCAGTAACAGAAAATTCGCTCAACAAAAAGGTGTTCGGTTATATAATTTTCATAAAAATATAAACGTATAAAAAAGCACTTTACTCATACTTTTATTAATATAAAAGACATATTTTTAACTTGAGAAATAAATATTTATAGTAAGAATTGAATCATAATAGCATTTATCTTCAAATATTATGGAACACTTTCCATTAAATATTCGAAAACTAATACAAAAAACCTCTTAAGTTATAGTTTTTATTGATATCAGAGATATATTATTAGCTTCAAAATAAATATACATGGCAATAATTGAATCATAATAGCATTTAGCATCAAATATCAAGTAATATTTCCATCAAGTAGTCGAAGTCATGCTTTCGAATGAAATATTTATAAGCCTGAATATCATAGCGCTTTAACGCCTTCTATAAAAGGCCTATTGTATAATCATTAGCCTATTAAAGTCATACATACACCCACATATACAGAACGAAGTATATATTAAATGGTTATATATAATTACTACACCATAACTGAATGTAGCCTAGCTAGAAAACTTGCATAATAGACATACAAGCAAAAGTATTGAGTAAAATGAGTTATATATATAAACTTTTCTGCTTTCAGTTGATCTATATTTTATGGTCTTTGGTCTGAAGAATTATAATAGCCTTTATTTTCTCATATAATGTAATACTTACCATCAAGTAGTCGAGGTCATGCTTTAGAAAACTTGCATAATAGACATACAAGCAAAAGTATTGAGTAAAATGAGTTATATATAAAGTTTTCTGCTTTCATTTGATCTATATTTTATGGTCTTTGGTCTGGGGAATCATAATAGCCTTTATCTTCAAATATCAAGTAATACTTACCATCAAGTAGTCGAGGTCATGCTTTCGAATGAAATATTTAAAAGCCTAAATACCGTAGCGCTTTTACGCCTTCTACAAAAGGCACTTGAACGCCACGTCTGCGTCAGCTGGTTCTTCGATAGTCACTCGTAACGCAATAGTGTTATTGATAACATGTTAAGTTTCAGCCGTCTTTTCGCTACCCGTGGGTAAGGCTAATTTAATTGTCATGGTGGTAACGTAAGATTATTCTTTATAATAGAGCTAGTTTTATAATGTAATAGGTCTGATATAGTCTAAATAGGCTGTACAGCAACTGGTAAGATTGCCGGCCTGATAGGCTTGGTTGTTATTTTGGTCATAGGTAGACTGTTATGGCCTCAGGTGGATTGTTATTATGGCCATAGGTAGACTGTTGTTATGGCCACAGGTAGACTTGTTATGGCCACAGGTAGATTGTTATTATGGCCTCAGGTGGATTGTTATTATGGCCATAGGTAGACTGTTATTATGGCCATAGGCAGACTTCTTTTGGCCACAGGTAGATTGTTGTTATGGCCACAGGTAGACTTCTTTTGGCCACAGGTAGGTTGTTGTTATGGCCACAGGTAGACTTGTTAGTATGGCCACAGGACGATGGTTATTATGGCCACATGTAGACTGTTGTTATGGCCACAGGTAGACTTGTTATGGCCACAGGTAGATTGTTAGTATGGCCAGAGGTAGATGGTTATTATGGCCACATATAGACTGTTGTTATGGCCACATGTAGATTGTTGTTATGGCCTCAGGTGGATTGTTATTATGGCCATAGGTAGACTGTTATTATGGCCATAGGTAGACTGTTATTATGGCCACAGTCAGACTTCTTTTGGCCACAGGTAGATTGTTGTTATGGTCACAGGTAGACGTTATTATGGCCACGGGTAGTGTTATTATGGCCTCAGGTGGATTGTTATTATGGCCATAGGTAGACTGTTAGTATGGCCACAGGTAGATTGTTATTATGGCCACAGGTAGACTTGTTATGGCCACAGGTGGATTGTTATTATGGCCACAGGTAGACTGTTATTATGGCCTCAGGTGGATTGTTATTATGGCCATAGGTAGACTGTTATTATGGCCTCAGGTGGATTGTTATTATGGCCACAGGTAGACTTGTTATGGCCACAGGTAGATTGTTATTATGGCCATAGGTAGACTGTTATTATGGCCTCAGGTGGATTGTTATTATGGCCATAGGTAGACTGTTATTATGGCCTCAGGTGGATTGTTGTTATGGCCATAGGTAGACTGTTATGGCCTCAGGTGGATTGTTATTATGGCCATAGGTAGACTGTTATTATGGCCTCAGGTGGATTGTTATTATGGCCATAGGTAGACTGTTATTATGGCCTCAGGTGGATTGTTATTATGGCCATAGGTAGACTGTTATTATGGCCTCAGGTGGATTGTTATTATGGCCATAGGTAGGCTGTTATTATGGCCTCAGGTGGATTGTTATTATGGCCATAGGTAGACTGTTATTATGGCCACAGGCAGACTTCTTTTGGCCACTGGTAGATTGTTATTATGGCCACAGGTAGACTTGTTATGGCCACAGGTAGATTGGTAGTATGGCCACAGGTCGATGGTTATTATGGCCACATGTAGACTGTTGTTATGGCCACAGATATATTGTAAGTATGGCCACAGGTAGACTGTTGTTATGGCCTTAGGTGGATTATTATTATGGCCATAGGTAGACTGTTATTATGGCCACAGTCAGACTTCTTTTGGCCACAGGTAGACTTGTTATGGCCACAGGTAGATTGTTAGTATGGCCACAGGTCGATGGTTATTATGGCCACATGTAGACTGTTATGGCCACAGATATATTGTAAGTATGGCCACAGGTAGACTGTTGTTATGGCCTCAGGTGGATTGTTTTTATGGCCACAGTCAGACTTCTTTTGGCCACAGGTAGATTGTTGTTATGGCCACCGGTAGATTGTTATTATGGCCACAGGTACACTGTTTTTATGGCCTCAGTTGGATTGTAATTATGGCCACAGGTAGGCTTTTTATTATGGCCACAGGATGTGATGGTATGGCCACAGGTAGATTGTTGTTATGGCCACAGGTCGATTGTTAGTATGGTCATAGGTTGTGTTATGGCCACAGGTAGATTGTTGTTATGGCCACAGGTCAATTGTTAGTATGGCCACAGGTAGACTTATTGGCCAAAAGCTGTTTTTCATGCTACAGTTAAACTAGAGGTAGACTATTGCACTGGCTAAAGGTAGGTTACTGGTAAGCTGTTATTAAAGCCATAGGTAATGTTATCCAGACTAAAGGGTGACATTGTCAAGTTATGATTGGAATTTCTTTGTGATTTCGGAGCTTATTTTGGAAAATTTCCACATATGTAAATTGATTGGAAAGAAAAAGATTGTATAAATAAAAATACCAACCAGTTTTATTACTGTAAGGTTATCCTGTCAATATTTGTAGTTCACCAAACTTTTCAACAGGGCTCTTCAAGGCACTAGAAGAGTTGGAAGACCCAGGCCTACGTGTCTGAGGACAATGAAGCGTGAAGTTGATGATGATGAATAGAGAAGTTTTGATTTAGAGGCTCAGGATAGAGATGACTTGCGAAATCTAACTGAGGCCCTTTGCACCAGTAGGCATGGGAGGAGATGATGATATTTTGACACAGCCAGGTTATTTTTTCTTCATGAAACAGAGTAGACTCGTACTCAGGGCTGTGATAAACTGCTTTTGAACAAGCCTCCCTGACATTTCTTCGAACAAAGTCAGCGTTGGGGGAAAAATTACTCGACATGCCGTGTATTCGTTGAACATTGCATTGCTTAAATTTGTTTGTTATTTTTTCTACAAGATCACGCTCTCCATGTCATCTCTTAAATTTTCATAGTTTAAATCAATTCGGCAGTAAATGAAAAGCATGCTTTTGTAAACAAATGTCATTTGTTTTAGATTATCTTATTGGTAGGCTGTGTTTAAGCGCAGTAAGGTTGTTGAGCCCTTTCGTCTTTGCTCAGATTGAGTAACATTTTATGTAACATTACGTATAATTAACGAGAATATTAGATTTTTCATATTCTGTAATATGACAATATTGTCGAATTATTATATAGAACGACACTTTTTTTTTAGACTTTCAAAACCATGTTCTTTGCTTTCTTGTCAGGTTTTAGCCTTTGCATAGCATTAGACAAATTCATGCAATTTCTTCCTCAATTTTGATATGAATATTTGCACTATTAAGTACTTAGGCCATAGGGTAGATTAGCTAGATTGAGTTAGCTTTTAGACAGGTGATAGATAATAATCTATCACCTGTCTATAAGCTACCATGTCATTACATAACCTAATATTTGTCTGTATGAACTTTAAAATATTTGAAGAATCATGATGTTCACATTGATCGTCAAATGTAGCCCTGGCTTAGGTTTTTATAAGATGTGCAAGCCGGCTTCATTTAGCCAAAATAGGTGAAAAATACTGTAAAAAGGGTTTAGGTTTGAATGCTCAGTATCCTTTAGGGCACCTGAAATATCCTTGGAAACTATAGGTAAAACTAAAAGCTTATATCTGTAATAATTAAATAACTTCAATGCCAAAAGCAAATTTATAAAGATTTTATTTTGATTAACCCTATGATATATTATGTAGACAGACAAGAAAATTTTCTAATTTGTTTAATTTTTTTCCAGGCTGGTTGCCTCCGGCGTACGCAGTCGTCAAAAGCACACGTTGCCCGACCTCCCTTATGATTACAATGCTTTAGAGCCTGTCATTTGTGCCGAGATTATGCAGCTTCATCACTCAAAGCATCACCAAACATATGTCAATAATCTGAATGTAGCCGAGGAAAAGTTGGCTGAAGCTCATGCTAAGGGTAACAATACAGTACTATTTTATTTTGTGATAAGTTGCTGTAGTTGATTATGATGTTATTCTGTAGATTCTTAGTTCACTATTTAGAACTTGAGCATGTGAACAGACTGTACTTGAGGTTATATCAGAATCTTAACCCACCGTTATGAAAGTTAACTAAGCATTTACTTTATAGTAGTTTTCTGTTGATATGAAAGTATAATGTCATGTAACTTTTTCCAGGTGATGTAAGTACTGTGATATCCTTGGCACCTGCACTGAAGTTCAATGGTGGAGGTCACATTAATCACACGATTTTCTGGCAGAATCTATCTCCGGATGGTGGTGAACCATCAGGTAAACTTTGTGTCAAACTTACTCAATTGATAGATTGATGAAATCGTACAATAATGGCATTTAACCCTTTTACCCCTGATTGACGTACTGGCACGTTTCACAAAACTCATCCCTTTACCCCCATGGATGTACCAGTACGTCCTTGCAAAAAAATGTTTTTTTAAATTTTTTTTGCATGTTTTTGATAACTTTATGAGAAACTTCAGGCATTTTCCAAAATAATGAGACCAACTTGACCTCTCTATGACGAAAATTAAGGCTGTTAGTGCAATTTATGAAAAATATACTGCGAAATGTGCTTGAAAAAAAATGCCTGGCGGTTAAGGGTTGGAAACTTCAAATAGCGTTGGGGGTAAAAGGTTTAATATTGTAGGTGTCGGATAAGTTAATGGAGCATGAATTTTATATTTCAGGAGAGCTGCTGGCTGCAATTAATCGAGATTTTGGTAGTCTGGATGCAATGAAGAGTCAGCTGTCGGCATCCACCGTAGCAGTCCAGGGCTCAGGATGGGGCTGGTTGGGATATAACAAACAGAAGGGGGCTCTGCAAATTGCTACTTGTCCTAATCAGGTAAGTTGGTGTCCCAATTTGTAGTGATGTGAATAAATTGATTCACAAAAGCATCTTTAGTTTGTTGTATTTCTTAACTTTGACTAAAACTAAAGCAAATTGTTTAGAGTTCAGTTATCTTGTTAGTGATCTAATGCTATACTGTACAGTAATGTGTTGTCATGTACAATAAAACTCCTCCCCACATCATTATCTCTTTCCAAGAGACCCGACATTTGTCAGGTTTTTGCCCTATAAAATGACTTAAAAGGCATTTAAAGATTACTATATATTGTATGTTCAGAAAAAAAAAAGTATGTACAATCAGCTATCATATTACAAAAACAGACTATTTTTCCCTGTTGGAGCCCTTGGGCTTAAATCATCTTGCTTTTCTAGCTAGGGCAAGTGTCAGAGTTTTTGTCCTTTATTACGATTAGTGCAGCTATTTTGTTTCTTACATTTCAGGACCCCTTGGAAGCATCTACAGGACTCGTACCACTGTTTGGGATTGACGTGTGGGAGCACGCATACTATTTACAATACAAAAATGTTAGACCAGATTATGTGAATGCAATATGGAAGGTAGCGAACTGGAAGGACATTTCGGCTAGATTTGCTGCTGCTGCATAGTGAAACTTAGGATATTTAAGTATAGATTCTTTGCAATTTTCTTTTTTACCACTTGTCTTTCCTCTGAAGGGGCATTGTATATAGGAAAATTTTGCAGAATTAACACTTCTCACTAACGAAAATAATGTACATATCTATTTTCCATATTGGTAGGCTACTTAGATTGAGTTTAATGCTTATGAATATTTTAGTGTTTCTGATATTTTGATTTTTAATACTGATATGAAGTTATTATTTTATGAGTCTTATTTTGTTGTCCATCACATCTAATAAAATCACAATAAATTAATATCACACATTTGGTTTTTTGTGTCCTCTAATACTTTTGATGTTCAGTATACTGTATAAGAATTGACCGCTTTTTATCTTAATAAACATTGAAGATTTTCACTTCTATAAAAAAAAAAAAAAGTAAAAGTACTGATTTCTATTTTCCTCAACGACCATTTTCATGTGCAATATTCATCTCCCATTTTGAAGGTGAGATGTAAAAAGAGTTCTCTTCACAGACTTAGGCCCTGGGTGAGCTTTGCTCTGCAAACTTGCTGTGTGTGAGGCGGTAAATGGAGACCTTACAAGCAAAGCTTTTGTAAAGATTTACCCTGTCTGGTGAGGTAACCAGGCTTTGAGAGTTGTTTGTCGAGTTGAAGGTGTTGCCGGATGCCAGTAGGAATGCTTGGGATATTTTCCAGAAGCTGTCTTATTTACTGTAAGTTGTATCAATCGTTCTAAATTAATATCAGAGTAGAACAACCTCAGGAAAGCAATGCTTTTTTTTAGTACATAAAATTGGGAGCAATTTCTAGTCTATATTTTTCATTCGATGGGTGCTAACATGGAATGAAGGGAGAAGGATAGGTAGTGGTGGGGGGGGGGGGGGCAGTAGCTGTAGTGAATGACACCTCGTAGTAACGGGGGATTTTGAGGAGGGAGAAGTCTAATTGGCGAGGGATCTCTGGTGGTGGTATCACTCGCCCCAATTTTAATACCGACACCCTTTAGGGGTGAGCGAGCTGGATATATTCCTAGCATTCCATGCAACTTTTTTCTCTGGTATATTTAGCAGTATTTATACCTTTGAAATGGAGCTTTAAGGAGCATTTCTCTGGGCGACACAGGTTCCTTGCCCAGAAATAGATTTTTCCTTCGTCAAAATCCCTTTAAAATACCTTTTCAAAATCTATCCCATTTACCTTATTTTAGTGGAAATGTTTTACTGCTCTAGGTAGAAGAGGTCTAGTGTAAAGTTGGTTTTCAATATTAAACTTACCCGATAATCATGTAGCTGTCAACTCCGTTGCCCGACAGAATTCTACGGAAGGGATACGCCAGCGATCACTATACTAGAAGGGGGTGTACTCACCAGCGCCACCTGTGGCCAGGTACTGCAGTACTTCTTGTTGACACCACCTCAATTTTTCCTCTGTCGTGCTTCCGGCAAGACCTATATGGATACGCTTATAATTTTGGAGTCTTGTTCACGGTTTTTGGTGAAGTATTGCTCTAAAATTTCAGCTTTCGCTATACTGGAAACTTGTCTATTAGCTTAGATAGCTTTTATATTGATTTGATTAATGGTTAACGATCTTTTGCTTTATTTGGAATCCCCCTTGACTAGCTCTTTGATTCAAGATGTCCGACCTTTCTCAAGCCCCTCCCCAAAGACGATGTAGGACTTGTATTAGGCGTATTCCGAAGGCCTCGGTTGATCCTCACACCGCTTGTTCCGACTGTAGGGGAAAATCCTGTCAGTTGGAAGATCGATGTGAGGAATGCGCCGGACTTTCGGAACTTGATTTTGTTCGATTCCTTAAATATACCACTAAGTTAGAGAGAGAGAGAGTTAGGAAGAGTTCGGCTCGCTCTTCGCTTTATTCCTCACCCCATGATCCTCAACCTTTTCCTCCCCCTGTAGTGGCTACCCCCGAACCTACTATTTGTGCTCAGCCTGATATGTCCGATGTTTTACGTGCCATTCAGGCTTTAGGTGACAAAGTGGAATCGGTAGTGAGTGACCACAAGTTCCTCTTGGCGGACGTCAAGGAACTTAAAGTGAAAAGTGCAGTGGGAAGTGGTAGTGCCAGTGCTGTGCCGAGTGCTAGTGTCAGTGTCAGTGTTGTGCGTGAGGGTACTTCTGTGCGTGCCAGTCGTCCTCCCAGTCCGGAACCTCTTGCAAGCTCCCAAGCCCAGGGGAGAAGCAATGTCGAAGGGCAAAAGGGTTCGGCAGGCCTTGATCGGCGCACAGAAGTATCCTCGGTGGTTGCGGGCGTATCTTACAGAGATCGTCACTTCCACTCTCAGACGATTGAGCCTTTATTTTCCTCGTCTGCAGAAGAGTTTTCGGGGAGAAAACGCTGGACTCAGGCCTCAAGACCTCTTAAACGTAAAGTCCAGACCTCACGAGTTCAACAACCCGGATGCAGTCATTGGGTTAGCTCTGACTCGCCGCAGTCATCAGGTGACTGCACACCTCCTAAGAGAGGTAAGGCGATGCCTCAACAGACCTCATCTTCTGTTAAGGCTTTGCCTCAACAGACCTCATCGTCTGTTGATCCCAAGATGGCTTTGCTGCAGTCTATGCAGTCGCAGCTTGCGGTCTTAATGCGTGAGTTTCAGGCAGAGAAGGTTACACCTCCTCCTGCGAGCGCTCCTCCTCACCGCAGTCCAGTCTGCCAGACGTACGAAGTTGAGGTTCCTCAAGCTACCTCCATGCGTGAGCTACCGCGTTGGGAGTTGCCAGTTACCAGCGTTGTGCAGCAACCTCCACCTTCCTTAAGGCAGGAATCTCTTACCACGCGACAACCTCCTCAACAATGGGGACAGGAGTCTTATGCCTTACAACCTTCTCTTCCTTTGAGGCAAGAGTTTCTCGCAGTAAGACCATCTTTGAGGCAGCAACCTCTTGAGGTACGACAACCTCTACCATCCTTGAGGCAGCCACCTCAGCTCTCGCAGCTGCTACCTCCACTTTCCTCAAGGCGAGAACCTCAACTCTCGAGGCAAGCACCTCAAGAACCTCAACTCGTGAGACAGGAAACGCGTTCTGCGCAGCTGCCACCTCAACTCTCGCAGCTCACACCTCAAGAACCTCAACTCGTGAGACAGGAACCTGCTACTGCGCAACCACCTCAACCCTTGAAGCAAGCGCAACTCTTGAGACAGGAACCTCATGCAATGAGTCAGCCACCTCAATGCATGCACCTACCACCTTCTCCTCTACTTGACCAGTCTTTGCAGCCTGAACCTCAGGTTTTAATACAGTCGCCTCTCACCACACTTGCTCCTCAAACCTCCGCAGAACCTCCTTCATCCCAGCCTCATGACTTTGTCATTACCAGCCCTCATCCTCTTCAACAGAGACTTGAGGATGAGACCGCAAGTGTTTATGCACCCGCTTGTCAGGATTCTGCTGTTCAGCACACCGCTGTGACTTTACCTCTCGCTTCGCAACACTCAGGTGATGAGGTTTCTGAGGAGGAAGCTGCGCACCTAGATGATCCCTCTTCGGACGTGGAGGAACCCAAGTCGTTACCACCCTCCATTGACTTTCGCAAGGTCCTGGCTCTTTTCAGAGAGGTTTACCCGGATCATTTTGTTTCTGCTACCCCTCGCTCTCCTCCATCTGAGTTTTCTCTAGGCATGCAACCTGTTAAGTCGGCCTACACCAAGCTCGTCTTTGCTAGATCCTCTAAGAGAGCTTTAAGAATGTTAGGGGATTGGTTGCAGTCCAAACAGCAACTAGGGAAGACTTCATTTATGTTCCCTCCTACTAAGCTGACATCTAAGGCGGGCGTATGGTTTGCCACAGGAGAGGAACCAGGCTTGGGAATCCCTGCCTCTGCCCAGGCTGACTTCTCAAGTTTGGTTGACTCTCCACGTAGATCGGCTATGAGGCGCTCTAAGGTCTGCTGGACCTTTTCCGACTTAGACCACTTCTTAAAGGGTGTCTTTCGCGCCTTTGAGATTTTCAATTTTCTCGACTGGTGCCTGGGGGCCTTGAGCAAGAAGACTGCCCCTGCTGACAAGGACTCAGCCATGTTTATAATGTCCTGTATGGATAAAGCAATTCGCGATGGGTCCGGCGAACTTGCCTCAATGTTTGTTTCAGGAGTACTCAAGAAAAGGGAACAACTTTGCACTTTTCTTTCCACTGGTATCACCTCTTGTCAAAGGTCTCAGTTACTTTTTGCTCCGCTTTCTAAGTTCCTGTTCCCTGAGGAGCTTATCAAGGAATTGTCTGCGGCCCTTATTCAGAAGGACACTCATGACCTTGTGGCCTCTTCAGCTCGTAAGGCTAAGGTTGCTCCTTCAGTTCCTAGAACTTACCGCACCCCAGTGGCCGATACTCCTGCTACAAGATTTATTCCGCCCTTTCGTGGCAGAGCCCCCAGCCGAGGAAGTACCCGTCCAGACGCTTTCAGGGGCAGGTCTAAGAAAGGTCCCAAGACTTCAAAAGGCAAACACTGACTCTCCCCCTCTCCAGACAGCAGTAGGAGCCAGACTCAAGATCTTCTGGCAAGCTTGGGAAAGAAGAGGTGCAGACGCCCAGTCTGTCAAGTGGCTAAGGGAGGGTTACAGGATACCATTCTGCCGCAATCCTCCTCTGACCACTTCTCCCATCAACCTCTCTCCCAACTACAAGGAAAAGGACAAGAGGCTAGCGTTACACCAGGAGGTGTCGCTCCTGTTACAGAAAAAGGCAGTGGTGATAGTCCGGGACCATCAATCCCCGGGCTTCTACAACCGTCTCTTTCTGGTGGCCAAGAAGACAGGAGGTTGGAGACCGGTGCTGGACGTCAGTGCGCTCAATGCTTATGTCACCAAGCAGACGTTCACTATGGAGACGACGAAGTCGGTCCTAGCAGCGGTCAGGCAGGAGGACTGGATGGTCTCGTTGGATCTGAAAGACGCTTACTTTCACGTTCCTATTCATCCAGACTCCCAACCTTTCCTGAGATTCGTTTTTTGAAAGGTTGTGTACCAATTCCAAGCCCTGTGTTTTGGCCTAAGCACAGCGCCTATGGTGTTTACGCGTCTGATGAGGAATATTGCAAAATTCCTCCACTTAGCGGACATCAGAGCCTCCCTTTATTTAGACGACTGGCTGTTAAGAGCCCCCACAAGTCGTCGCTGTCTGGAGAGTCTCAACTGGACTTTGGACTTGATCAAGGAACTGGGTCTTTTGGTCAACTTAGAAAAGTCCCAGCTCATTCCCTCCCAATCCATCATTTACCTGGGAATGGAGATTCGGAGTCAAGCTTTTCGGGCTTTTCCATCGGCCCCAAGAATCAGCCAAGCCCTAGAGTGCATCCTGAGCATGCTGAAGAGGAACAGTTGCTCGGTGAGACAGTGGATGAGTCTCACAGGGACCCTGTCATCGTTAGCCCTGTTCATCGAGTTAGGGAGACTCCACCTCCGCCCTCTCCAATTCCATCTAGCAGCTCACTGGGACAAGGATTTGACGCTCGAAGCAGTCTCTATTCCTGTCACCAAAGAGATGAAGACTACTCTCATGTGGTGGAAGACTAACATCCTTCTCAAGGAGGGTCTATCGTTAGCGATTCAGACCCCCAATCTTCATCTCTTTTCGGACGCATCAGACTCGGGCTGGGGCGCGACCTTGGACGGTCAGGAATGCTCGGGAACATGGAACAAGGAACAGGAAACGCTTCACATCAACTGCAAGGAGCTGCTGGCAGTTCATCTGGCCTTAATGAACTTCAAGTCCCTCCTGCTAGACAAGGTAGTGGAGGTGAACTCCGACAACACCACAGCCTTGGCTTACATCTCCAAGCAGGGAGGGACCCATTCGAGGAAGCTGTACGAGATAGCAAGGGACCTCCTCATTTGGTCAAGAAGTCTAAACCTCACACAGGTAACGAGGTTCATTCAGGGCAATATGAACGTCTCAGCAGATCGCCTCAGCAGGAAAGATCAAGTCATCCCCATGCTGAAGGTAAGGACCCACGAAGTGAGAGCTGTAGCCACTTCGATGGCCTTTAAACAGAACCGTTCTCTGCAGAGTATTATGGATGCAACTTATTGGAGGAGCAAGTCAGTGTTTGCATCATTTTATCTCAAAGATGTCCAGTCTCTTTACGAGAACTGCTACACCCTGGGACCATTCGTAGCAGCGAGTGCAGTAGTAGGTGAGGGCTCAGCCACTACATTCCCTTAATCCCATAACCTTTTTAACCTTTCTCTTGAATGCTTTTATTGTTGTTTTTTGGGTTGTTACGGTAGGCTAAGAAGCCTTCCGCATCCTTTTGATTTGGCGGGTGGTCAATTCGTTCTTGAGAAGCGCCTAGGTTAGAGGTTGTGTAGAGGTCCTTTAGTATGGGTTGCAGCCCTTTATACTTCAGCACCTTAGGGTTGTTCAGCCTCCTAAGAGGAACGCTGCGCTCAGTAAGGAAGACGAACTTATTAAAGGCAGAGTAATGGTTCAAGTCGACTTCCTTACCAGGTACTTATAATTTCATTGTTATTTTGAATAACTGATAATATGAAATACGGGATACTTAGCTTACTTATTTTCATGTACACTGGTTTTCACCCACCTCCCTGGGTGTGAATCAGCTACATGATTATCGGGTAAGTTTAATATTGAAAAATGTTATTTTCATTAGTATAATAAATTTTTGAATATACTTACCCGATAATCATGATTTAATTGACCCACCCTTCCTCCCCATAGAGAACCAGTGGACCGAGGAAAAATTGAGGTGGTGTCAACAAGAAGTACTGCAGTACCTGGCCACAGGTGGCGCTGGTGAGTACACCCCCTTCTAGTATAGTGATCGCTGGCGTATCCCTTCCGTAGAATTCTGTCGGGCAACGGAGTTGACAGCTACATGATTATCGGGTAAGTATATTCAAAAATTTATTTTACTAATGAAAATAACATTTTTATAAATTTCGGTACACTTACGGCAAGGTGAGGTACTGTACTCACAATGTATCGATGGCATGATAAAAGGTTGTTATTCCCATAAGACAATAGTGTTCATATTTTATTTTAAAACTGTACAGAGAATAGTATTGTAATGTAATTGCAATTTAATAAATGTGTTTTGTCACATTACCAGCTAAATATTAGTTGCTTTGAAGTATACCAAGACTCTAGAAGTCTACTTAAGTGATGATAAATATTTGCTTTCTCTACCTTTGAAAACTTTTCAGTTAAGCTAATATATTATCCTTGCTGCAGTGGTTTTATCTACTGTCTTCTTGATTCCTGCTGGAGAGTCCAGGGTCTCCAAAAGATAGCAGAAATGCTCTCAGTTTTTCAAAGACCTTCCCTTCTACTCCCAACATTGTTCTCCACCTCTTTTCCAATTTGGTTTTCTAAGGCCATGACTCCCATATGTAACCTTTAACCCTTTTACCCCCAGGCTATTTGGAACTTTCCAACCCTTAACCTTCTGGCATTTTTTTTTTTCAAGCACATTTTGCTATATGTATTTTTTAAATTTCTCTAACAGCTTTAATTTTCGTCATAGAAAGGTCAGGTTGGTGTTATTTTTTTGGAAAATGCCTTTAGTTTCTCAAAAAGTTATCAAAAATATGCAAAAAGAAATGCAACTAGCAGTTTTTTGTAAGGACGTACCAGTACGTCCATGGGGGTAAAGGGATGAGTTTTGTGAAACGTACCAGTACGTCCATTGGGGGTAAAGGGATAAGTTTAGTGAAACGTACCAGTACATCCATGGGGGTAAAGGGATGAGTTTTGTGAAACGTACCAGTACGTCCATTGGGGATGAAGGGATAAGTTTAGTGAAATGTACCAGTACGTCCATGGGGGTAAAGGGATGAGTTTTGTGAAACTTACCAGTACGTCCATTGGGGGTAAAGGGATAAGTTTAGTGAAACGTACCAGTACGTCCATGGGGGTAAAGGGATGAGTTTTGTGAAACGTACCGGTACGTCCATTGGGGGTAAAGGGATAAGTTTAGTGAAACGTACCAGTACGTCCATGGGGGTAAAGGGATGAGTTTTGTGAAACTTACCAGTACGTCCATTGGGGGTAAAGGGATAAGTTTAGTGAAACGTACCAGTACGTCCATGGGGGTAAAGGGATGAGTTTTGTGAAACGTACCAGTACGTCCATTGGGGGTAAAAGGATAAGTTTAGTGAAACGTACCAGTACGTCCATGGGGGTAAAGGGATAAGTTTTGTGAAACTTACCAGTACGTCCATTGGGGGTAAAGGGATAAGTTTAGTGAAACTTACCAGTACGTCCATTGGGGGTAAAGGGATAAGTTTAGTGAAGCGTACCAGTACGTCCATGGGGGTAAAGGGATGAGTTTTGTGAAACTTACCAGTACGTCCATTGGGGGTAAAGGGATAAGTTTAGTGAAACGTACCAGTACGTCCATGGGGGTAAAGGGATGAGTTTTGTGAAACTTACCAGTACGTCCATTGGGGGTAAAGGGATACGTTTAGTGAAATGTACCAGTACGTCCATGGGGGTAAAGGGATGAGTTTTGTGAAACGTACCAGTACGTCCATTGGGGGTAAAAGGGTTAATTTCAATATCACCAAAAATAATTAGTTTAATTTTGAATTATAGCAACAATGTTAAAAGGATTAAAAAAAAAAAAAAACACATTTTGACTGTAAAACTTTTTTTATTTTCAACATGACAAGTGACAAGAGTACAATATGCAGTTATTCATCATCTTTTCCTATCAAAATAATTGATTTTGCAAGATTATCATCATTACAAAGAACACTCTCTGTTGAACTAAATGTATTGACTTGTAAATTCTGCAGTTTGGAATAAGATTTTAAAAGGTTCTGCATTTCAATTCTTCTTTTTTTAATAGCATTAGTTTAATGTGCTCATATCTAAATTTGCTCACTTGATATGAACCAAAATGTCGTACAGTATTGTGAAAGATGTGAATGTTGGGTGAGCTGCAGCTAAGTATACAGTTAGAGTATAATGTATATTTGGTTCAGCTGAAAACTTGGGATACCAAGAAAAATTCGTGAAAGGGATCGACGTGTCGTCAGTACGTTACGTGGCAAAGATTCACTCGATTTAAAGCCTAGTCCTTTGCAAATCGGAAAATTTTATTTTTCTAGTTGATACACAATTGGCCATCGCACCAAACGGTGAAGTAATATCACACTATGGATGAATCGTCCGACTCAAAAGTCACTTTCTTCCTTTTACAGACTAAACACTTATACACAACAATCACAGTATTAGATTCCCTTTTTTTTTGGCAATGGAAAAAGTTACTGAAATGGTGAAACGAAAGAAGCAACAACCCTTTAGAAATCAAAATATAGGGTTTGTATATAAAAAGGAAAGCAAATTTCCTTTTTAATATTTATATTTTGAATAAGAAAAGTTCTTTATTATGAAATAGCATGAAGCTCACACACGAAGTGTCCTAAAACTCTACAACAACCTGTGATGCATTTGCAGATTTTAATGCGAGAGCTACTTGCATAAATCTGCTTGACAGTTTTGAATTATAGTAGGAAGAATGATGGTTTGATTAGTAAACTTTTTTTTAAAAATACACCTCAAAAGTCATCCTTCTCTTATTTTCCATCTACTTTATTTATATATTCACAATAAGGTTCTTTGGTATGAATAACAGCTTTGGTTAGCTTGAAATAAAGCAGTAATAACAATTCACTGGAATTATGCATCGACAAAAAGGTCAAACTTAACAAATATTAAAGGAAAGAGAGAAGATAATTTGACAAGTTTTCATAAGGATTTCCCTATAATCCTCCTCCCAAATATGAGGAAATCTGGAATAACAATGAACTATTTTCTGTAATCCCAGAAACAAAATTTATATCCAATACGGAGTTATAAAGTATGGATGTATACAAGTATTTTAAATAAAAATTTACGCTCAAAGTATTTTAAGTTCTACATTTCCTCATAATTTTATATAAGTAATTCAATTAGAATATTTTTATTACTTTCTGTTCACAATGTTCCCCTAAAACAAAGTCTTTACGGCTAGGCACAAAATTACGTTTCTATTTTGTTGCAGAGTACAGTAATACTAAACAATTGTAAAGTACCTGTATTAGAAAAATGTCGTAATTATCTGCTCTCCTCATATCTTAAAAAAAAAAATGTGTACCTTTTACATACTCAACTTGATAAACAATTGAAACTTCTTTTCTAACATAGAATGTATAATTAAGCTCATAAATAGTGCAAAAACTCTCAAAACACCTTATGGTGACCACCGTTTCAATACTAAAGAACCTGAGAATTCTAAAGAGAGGTAATATTTGGCACAGATTTCATTACATCATATTTGAAATCATGGCAATTTCCTACTCGGATGTGTCGAACATTTCCTCTGGCAGTAAATCAGTTTCTGGTAGTTATTTATTAAGATATTTTCCCTCAAAACAGTTGGGTAACATTTCTATTAATAAATACAATGTCTTGTATATGATAAAATGAAGGTTCAACTATTTCTTGCATTTCAATTATATTGTACCAACTGTGTGTCACACGATCGTACATAGTTCATTTTGTATAGGTATTATACTTGTATCTTTGCTCTTCCCTCGCACTAAAAAGAGCCTGAATAAACATGTATGTTTTTCTCACCGCTAACGGTGTCGATTTTGAACATGAAACTTCTTGTTGCCTTGAGCTTTTGTATATAAAGGAGAGTGTTCTAAATAAACTCACTCAGTTGCTTTCATCCAATGTGACGAGCCGAGAGAAGGTTGTGACTCAAAGACAGGATGAAAGCAACTGAGTGAGTTTATTATAGAACACTCTCCTTTATATACAAAAGCTCAAGGCAACAGGAAATTTCATGTTCAAAATCGACACTGTTACCGGTGAGAAAAACAGACATGTTTAATCAGGCTCTTTTTAGAGCGAGGGAAGAGCAAAGATACAAGTATAATATATACACAGTTCGTACAATATAATGATTAAATAAGACTCGAGTGAAACCTCAATGCTTTCAGTTCAAATCTCACAAAACAGTTAATAGCAGCCAAACAATAATATATTAATTACATTCTTTGATTGTATCAAAAGCAGAACCATTAGTGCTAGAATAACATACTTCTCTTCTCAATAAAACCAAGTAAAGTATTTCCATAAAAATAAAAGTTCAATAACATTTCATGGACCACATTCACAAGTACCTAGTTTACAATTTCCTCTCAACATTCATAGCTCACTGGGGACAATAGAAACCCTTAATATAATGCAACTGTGACCTATCATCTAATACTTTTTTCATATAACAATTAATATTGAAATTAGAATGAGATTTTATTCCTGATCACGTGGACTATATTTTAAAGTCAAACGTGTTACCTTCATTATCCACAGAAAAAAAAATCTAAAGGCTTAAACGACAGCTCTCTGCATAATCCTCGGACCAAATTTTTCGTAAAGACAATCACTATATCATATTACTTGAAAACACCGAAATTAACTCTTCCCGATATTCTACTTAGAACACCATAGTGTTTTCAGGTTTCAGGACAAACGCTATAGCACTTAAAATAAAGGGATTTACTGCACAAAGTTCTGAAAATGCTTGAAATAATGAGTAAAAGATAAAAAATAAGCACATGTCTACTTCTAAATAGATTAAAACATTTTTATGCATTTTGAATTATTGTATAAGTACTGTACAGTATTTAATAAATTATTTCAGAAAATGTTTGAAAGATATGCAGAAAATGAACTTTTTTTCAGCTAAACTTTGCTTTGTTGGACTTGCATGAATCTAGAATATCGAGTTTCCTCAATATCACATGATAATATCATGCTTCACCAAAGCTTGGTGCTATGAAATCTCTTGTATTTTTAATAAGGAGTATATTCTTTAGCTCTTTTTTAAGTACCCTTGATAGAATTAAATAAAGGGTGAAGATATTATATATTTTGATTATTCCATTAAAATTTCTAGTAAAAGCAGCACCCCCTTTCACAAGTACCAAGCAAACTCAAGTCATCAAGTCACACCATCACCAACATTGAAATAAACTTGACTGTCCGTACTATCTGCATTGCGTTTATGGATGACGACGAGAGGCAAAAGAAAACTTGATTCAAGATAAGTCTTCTTGCATAAAGTTTTATTCATTATCCTAGACTAAAATTTCCACACCAATGGAGGTTAAATATCTCTGCAAAGTTATGAGTAAAAAGTGATAGTCTGGAAACCATCAAATGGTATGCCACAATACAAGAACTCGCAATACCTGAAGATGGTTGGCAATGTGCTGAGTTGTTAGATCTATATAACTGGGTCTGAGTTCCATAAATCATCCTACTAATCTTACTTCTTACACTCTTTGTCATTGCTTCATTTTACTGACAGTTAGAATTTCATAACTACCTCACAGTTATCAATATGGATAATAGTATGTGGAAAAAATTAATTATTTCATACTCCTATCATAACTCATATCAAGAATATGGCGTAAGACCTTGATAGCCAAACTCTATTTAAAACTAAGATTTTTATACTTGAACAGCGCTTGGACTGTTAAACTACTTTTTAAGGCAGCCAAATAGAGTTGATTTCTGTAACTTTAAACTATTTATATGTTTCTCGAATATTCTCCAGAATTTCCACATTTGTTTTGCTAAAATGCAACTTTACTTTCCCAAAGCTACTACATGGAAACAAATTGGGAGTGCAAATTTAGTTTCAATAATTAGCATGCATCTTAACTTTATCTATCCCTGTACTTTGAGTCTTTCAATATTCCATAGTTGTTAAAAATGGAATCAGACAATGCTGAGGATTGTGATAGATTATTGGAATTGTTGGGGACTCACAACCTGTGGGTCCTAAACTCAAGGTAGGTGCACGCTGCAAAGATTTTACTGGTAAGCACCGAGTTACCAGCAACCACTGTCTGGTTCCTCTTGATCTTTGCTTGGACAAGCTAGGGTGGAAAAAGGACTTGAGCACTGATCATGTGTGTATATGTTGTCTCCAAGACACTACAGCACGGTGACATGTTTGAGCTACCTAAAATTTATCAAACTTTTGCATATTTTTATGGGTCATAAATGTTGAAGTAAAGATGTACACAGTTTTCCAGACTACATATTTAGCATAAGATCTGCACTGTTGACCTCATATCAAGTAGCAAGGAAAACAAAAGGGGTTGCAGATTATTCCTTAACGACCCATTACTCAAAAGTACATACTGTACATGGCTTCCAGAATGCCCGTGAATACTTCCCTAACTAAAGGACTGACAATTTAGCAAGTGGCTGCCCTAAAAACAAAAACAAAAATCAATGATCCACTGAAGACTTTGGTTTATCCAGCAAAGCAACGTGATGTTGCAATAAAAACAGGTTTGCATAATCTCCTTAAAGGATCTATGACATGATGATTTGTAGTAACAAGCATACAATGTAAAGTTAGCCAACTCTGGTGTGCTGAGAGCACTATGTAGAGTGCAGTATATGACGTTCCTGTTGTTGATGGTTCCCATATTATCATTCAAGACCTCACTATGGTCTGACAAGGTAATTAGCCTCCTGATATGTATAATGGAATTCATCCCTTCCCTCTTCAGAGGTTTAAGGAGGGCAACAATGAAAAGTCACAGTTGCTTTTGACACAAAATATGACTAGATAGGCAAAGATGAAAGAAAATCAATTTGCCTAAATTTTTTTTAGATAAACCTAAATACGGAAACACAAAATTTCAAATAATGCTATTAAACTTCACCGGATTCAATAAGACTGATGGATTTGCTTAAAACTTGAAAGAATTTGACAGTTATATGTAGTTATAGATATGTCAGTGTACTGCTTGTTATAAAAAAAAAAAAATATGGTTTTAAGATTACCTCATTGACTATCATATGCTTCTCTGAAATTATTCTTTGTATATAACCATTATATCATTCTAATGTAAATACTGGTTTATCTTTGATCATAAATAAATATGTTGCTCTAGATACGGTACTGTATGTACTAAAGTTAACATTAGGAGCTGTCAATTTCGTTTTGTCACAGGGGACAATTGCAAGAAATAAACAATTATAACATAGGTAAGTAGTATGAAAGCCCTTACATTACAAGCAGCATGATTAACAAGGTACTAGACAATGGTACTTGTTGATTTATGAATTCTCATCAAATATATGATTTTCAAAAGATCACAATTTGGTAAAATTATTGGAGAAAGGTGTTTAAATCCTTCGACATTCTTACTAATGAGAAGAGAAAACGGTTTAGCCTGTAAACTTGTTCTTTTCAAATTAGACACTACAAAAATTCATGATACAGAAATTATGAGACGGTGTTCAATAGGATAATGCTGTAAACAACTAAATGTTAGGAGCTGCAATTTGATTCAAACCTTTACCTAACTTAGTAAATCCTATTTATATAAACATCATTTATGAAGTATCAAGTGTTAGAGTTGTGAATATGTATTTAATTGAAAATACTTATCAAATGTAAAGTAGCTGCAAATATCGGCTAGAAACTAAAAAAAACTTTGAGTGAAATTCATACGTATTAATAAAATTCTAATATTTCTGTAGACCTAAGGAAGGTACTCGTAAAGTCTTGCGGTCTACATTTCCGACAAATAGTAGCAAACATTTCAAGTTTATAAGCACCATTACCCCTTAAAAGAAGTGATGCAGAAAACACTACTTTTTTTCCTTTATATATATTTCATAATCAGAGCATTTAGAAAAAAAGATAGTAAATGAAAAGTAGTTGAAAAGTAGTAAAAAAGTGCATTATGCATGTCCATTATAAAAATTTCATAAGGAGTCCTTTTACATAACATCGTAGACCTTTTTATGTTCTTGACAAACTCAAGAATAAGTATTAACCCTTTTACCCCCAATGGACATACTGGTACGTTTCACAAAACTCATCCCTTTAACCCCATGGACGTACCGGTACGTCCTTGCAAAAAACAGCTAATTACATTTTTTTGCACATTTTTGATAACTTTTTGAGAAACTTCAGGCATTTTCCAAAAGAATGAGACCAGCCTGACCTCTCTATGATGAAAATTAAGGCTGTTAGAGCAATTAAAAAAAAATATATTGCAAAATGTGCTTGGATAAAGAAAACACCTGGGGGTTAAGGGTTGGAAAGTTCCAAATAGCTTGAGGGTAAAAGGGTTAAAATGTCTGGCATCCTGAAATTTATGAAAGTTCAGCATATCCTAATCCCATGCAAAGAACATTTTACATTCTCTACGATAGGTTTAGAGAAGATAAGCATATTGAAACTTTATAGTTTCTTATGGAATTTCAATGTGCACTATCCAATAAGCTAAGAAGCAGGTAGAAAAAAAAATTGTACTTAGGCCAGAGTTGAGAGAGCTGGGACTAAAGGAATGATATACAAATCCTCATATCCAAGATGAGAAGAGGGAACAAGTAAGTAGCAGACATCGTAGGCAATCGCTGCGTATCAATAAAAAGGGGTCTATTGTATATGGACTGAAAATTGCAAATCTCTTGAGGGATTTTAAATTTTCCTAGAATACAAACCATAAACATTTATGTGAGCTGACTGGTCCAAGCGCACATAAAAGATGTACGGTTTGTAACCTCATTTGATCAACCGATATTTAATAAATTCTAATGCAACTACAGTTTCAAATACAGTACTGCAAAGTGCCAGTACCAAGCATTTGGTCTCGAAAGGAGGAATATATATATACAATACATATGCAAAATACATTCCATGCTGTATGTGAAGCTTCCCATTTGGTAAAATGAGATTTGTAGGGATTCATAATAAATCCACTCCCTCACCAACCAAAGTTTCAAGACCAGAATGGCATGGGAAATTTTCAATAGCATGCCAGTCTATTATGATAGAACTACCTAGTTATATTTGCTTATGAAATTATTTATAAAATATGTTCCAATCCTCGTTTACTACTTTGCACAAATAAATAAAAAAAAACATACGTTAAAGAGGGCAACATCAGGGATATCAATTACTCCAATGCAACGAAGGTAGAGCACACTCTTGTAAAAATGTTGACTCACAGCCCCTTTTAAGCTCATTAATACTAACTTATCTTTAAAAATCAACCCCAAAATATTCACTGAAATGCAGACACATACTAATATGAAATTACTGCTGACAATGAAAGTAAAATTTAATTTGTTTCTACTAAAATAATGAAAAGGTTCATGTTAACTATATGATAGCTGCGTGCTGTCTTTTACCAATATACAGAAAACATGATGATATCCTATACAAAAAGTACTGTACTTAAAAAAGTAAGACGACTCTTAAGATTTACGTTACATGCTGGACTTTCCTTCAATTCAAAACATTTATTGAAATAAGGGTATTGTTTACATCTTTAGTATATCAAGTGATATGAATTGTAAATCAAATACCACAATATAAAAGCCAGTGGGACGGAGCCTCTGCACCTATACGTAACACGAAAATAAGATAAAGGAACGTCTCCAGTCTTTGGTGTGTAATTTTCAATTTTAAATATTGGTGATGGATCTAATATCAATCACGAGAATTGTCGGACAAGCTAAACTATTGGAAATCTGAAGTTTCCAATGTTGTACTAAAGTAAAGTTCTGTTTACGATACCGGTACGTACAGTACTGGTATGGCGATGACTTTCCACCTTCGGGAGCTGCTCGCTCATTATGCTTTACGAGTTTTTGTTCCTCATTGTTCAAATGGAGAAACGTGGTTAACTGTTGTGGTAAATCACTTCCAACACTATTTTAAAAAAAACCGGAGGTTATACAATATGAGCTACGTTACTTTGTTTTCTAATGACTGTACCTATTTCAATGGTAATTTTACAAAATATATAAGAATATTGTGCTTCAGTACTACCTTGACTTCTTTGGTAGAGCTCTATCAGAACTTCAGAAAGCAACACGATCTTTCAGTATGACATTGGAGTTCGCGCATTATACACATTCATTTCAGTATTAACTAGGTAAATATCGAAGGTACGGAAGTTTAGTCTTCCTGTGAGACTTTTATAGGAATCATGTTATCAAATTCACACATTAAATAATTAAGTAACCAATTTTTAAGTACATCAAAAATGAGGTTTAACTATTTCTCATATTGCAATTCATTCCTGGTTCTCAAAAGTTTTTTTTTTTTAACAAACCGACCACCATCTACCAAATTGGAACAAAAAATCAATTGGTAAGGTTACTTTATAGATGAAAATAAGCTTCTAACTGTAGTTCACCATGAGCTCCTGTGCATATAGCATGTTCTCTGAAAAGAGATTCCCTTGTTGCACTCATAACAATAAGAATCACAGGTACTTCATATGCACATATATAGTGTAAAGACTTAATGACTAAAATAATCCGTTATCTTTACGAAGACAGTATATAAACTTCTAAAAATATTATATTTAACAATATACAAACAGTAAAAAAAAATCTATATACCTATGAAGCCATCACTAACGTAGTCACTGGCCAAATTCAAATTCAAATATACCCTTATGCAGTAAGAAAAAATAAATGTGTTCTATTGTACAATTAAAAAGTGATGATCTAATAGAAATGAAGTTTTGAATATTACTTTCAAGTAACCTAGATTATTAAGAAAAGGAAGAAAGTAAAAATAAAAAAAAAGACCTTGAGCCGTTGATACAAAGGTCGTCCATATTTCTAGGGCTGATGAATTTGAGACAACATTCTGAGGAACTTTGGGAAAAAAATATCTAAATGCATTCACAACAATATTTTTCTTCAATGTAAATAGCTCATATACAGTACTAGCTACTGTAAGTGAATAATTAAACCAAGACCTGTAGACTGGTACCTATACTTACTCCTGTAATTTCATGAGATCCGTACAGTATCTGAATTCCTGATAAATTTCAAATCTAAGCACTGTAGACTATCTTCATGTAATTATTTGTATTCTCTGCTTGTTCACATGGCATGGCAATCTCTTGTCTTCACACCAACATGTAATGGTAGCAGCACGAATATCGTGAAATGTCACGTGGAACTACCTTTCATCAAATCATTCCTAAAACAAAGCTGAAGTATCCGCTTGGAAAACAGGTCAGCTCCGAAATTGCATCACAGGTGTTGTAAATAAGAATTTCTACCTTAGGTGTCGTGGAGATGTCGGTATACCGCCTCCTTCTCTTGACTGCTAAACAGCAAAAGGAATAATAATAAAAATCAATACAGAGTAATGTGAATAAATTTTCTATCTTTTACTTTCCTCACTGGGCTATTTTCCCTTTTGGAGCAACTCGGCTTATAGCATCCTGCTTTTCCAACTAGGGTTGTAGCTTGGCAAGTAATAATAATAATAATAACAATAATAATAGTACTGAAATAGCGATACATGGCCATAACTTGGAAAAAAATTATTGGAGATACTTTCAAATTTCAGTTAACTAAGTTTACCGTTTTTAATGTTCATCTTTCCAATATAGAAATTTGTTTGTTTAAAATTATACTTTAAGCATTATCCAATAAAACTGATAATTAATTCATATCTCATTCAAAATATGTCAGAGATCATTAAAGGCATACCCAGAAAGATGTTTTGTTATTGTAATAATTATAAGACATCTTTATGCTACAGTATTTTTCTCCTATTTTTTTTTACTGAAAAGTTTGTTTTTGTGTATATTAGCAATGTCATCTGAATTATGGAATAAATAACAAATGCAGATCCTAAATATGGAAAATACTATATGCTAAAAATTTCAACATTTATTGTACTGTAAATTGTAAATAAGTTAAGAGCAAATTCAACACATGCAATAATGAGATTTTAACTTCACTGAATTTTCACCCATTATAGTCGAGAACTTTTAATGCTCTACATAATTAAAACAAATGAATTCTCAAATAGTAATACAAATGAAAATATTTTTACTTTAAATCCTCAAAACACAAAATTACATAAAAAAAAGGCTATGAACTTACTCATGTATGTGCAATAAATGCCACTCTTTTCTAGGATATGAAATTAAAAAATATAAAAAAGTAGATGATTCAAGTGAAACGAACCTGTGTCTGTCTGTCATCATCATCTTCGTCAATTAATGGATCTGCAGATATGAGCAACTGGTCACGTCCAGCACTTGGCAACAAGCTTCGACCGCCGCTGCGCTTACGTCGGGAGAATACTTTCGCTATCTGCGCAAATTTCTTTCTTGATGCTGAAAGGAAACAAATATAAATGTAATTTAATTAGATATTTTATCAAGACAGCATTGCAAGATTTTGTTTCGTATCTGCTGCTTCCTCCGATGCCTTAGATGACCGTGGAGGTAGCAGCAGTAGGGGATTCAGCATTATGAAGCTTCATCTGTGGTGGATAACGGGGGAGCGTGGGCTGTGGCACCCTAGCAGTACCAGCTGAACTCGGTTGAGTCCCTTGTCAGGTTG
>NC_090737.1:136028129-136033129 GCF_036898095.1 Palaemon carinicauda
TCAAAATACACCTGTTGGTCAAAATGCACTTGTCACTCAAAAAACATCTGTTAATCAAATGGCGCTTGTCAATCAAAATACACCTGTTGGTCAAAATGCACTTGTCAATCAAACTACATATGTTAATCAAAAGCACACCTGTCAGTAAGAAAGTATCAGCCAATCAAAATGCACCTGTCAATCAAAAGGTACCAGCCAATCAAAATGCACCTGTCAGTCAAAAGGCACCTGCCAATCAAAATGCACCTGTCAATCAAAAGGCACCTGCCAATCAAAATAATGTCGGTCAAAATGCACCTGTCATTAATTCATTAGCAACTAAGACACCACTGATATACTGAAAATACATAAAAAAAAAAATAAGAGAGATTTGATGTGAGTTATATAAAACAATATTGCCGACAGAAGCACAAACGACCTCCATAGCTCCTATTCAATGGCAAATCAAATTCCACCTCAGTAAATCTATAAATAAAACGCTGTGACATTTCGCCTCCTGATATCCAAAAGAATTGTTTCAACCAGTAACCAGATATTGTTACTTGAAGACACATTCCATCCACAGATTCTCCACTGAGGTGGAAGAGATAATTCTGTCAGGAAAGAGAGAGAGAGAGAGAGAGAGAGAGAGAGAGAGAGAGATAAAACATTGATCACCTAGTGCCATGTCCTACTTAATGCTACAGTATCTGGTATGTAATCATGAAATTAAAATTTAACATCAATACAGTCTCTCTCTCTCTCTCTCTCTCTCTCTCTCTCTCTCTCTTTGTATGTATTCAGATATATATATATACATATATATATATATATATAGGCCTATATATATATATATATACAGTATATATATATATATATATATAGGCCTATATATATATATACAGTATATATATATATATATATATACATATATATATATATATATATCTGCCACACTAAGCTCTCACTGTCCCTCAGTTAGAGAGAGAGGAAGTAGCCATACCCTAGCGAGAGGGGATTGCGTGTGAGTATGCATATCTAAATAATTAGCTGTCATTTTTGACGGGTCGAGTACACTAGTAAAAAAATAATAACAACAACAACAACAACAACAATAATAATAATAATAATAATAATAATAATCAAACGAAATTATTATTCAGGGTCAAATATATATATTTATATATATATATATATATATATATATATATATTCCGCTTTCTTCAAGATCTATAGGAATTACCTATCAGAGAAACGCCATTAAGAGCAATGATAAGAAGGCTAAGTACGCTTACCTTATCTCTGAACAGATAAAACGTGTCTTCTTTGGGATTCAGATGATACTATTATTATTATTATTATTATTATTATTATTATTATTATTATTATTATTATTAGCTAAACTACATACCTGGTTGGAAAAGCCCAAGGGCTCCAATAGGGAAAAATAGCCCAATGAGGAAATGAATGAATGATTTAAAGTTTTCAGGCATCCTGACATCTAAGATCATTGACGCCGGTAACATTTAATTTATGTATACAAAAATAGAAAAATTAAATAAAATAAAAATTTAAAGAGTATTCAATTAAAATCATAAAAATTGAATGTCATAAAAGTTAAATATTTTTCAGAAGACCTGCTTCTGAAAGAAATCTAAAAATGCCACTTGCAGCCCAATGAGGAAAGGATATAAGGACATAAATAAACGATATGAGAAAAAATTAACAATAGAATATTTTAAAACCAGTAACAAGATCAAAACAGAGATGTCATATATAAACTATAAAAAAAAAACTAATGTCAGCCTATTCAACATAAAATCATTTGCTGCAAGTTTGAACTTTTGAAGTTCTGCCGATTCAACTACCCGATTAGGAAGATCATTCCACAATCTGGTCACAGCTGGAATAAAACTTCTAGAATGCTGTGCAGTAGTGAGCCTCATGATGGAGAAAGCCTGACTAAGGGAATAATTTCCAAATCATGAACCAGGTAATCTCATATAGGAATAACGAATGCCCGAGTTGGAGATGAAGTAGATGATGATGAATGGATTAGTATCGATTTAAAAGCTCAAGAGAGAGACGACTGGCGAAATCTAACCGAGGCCCTTTGTGTCAATAGGCGTAGGCGTAGGCGTAGGAGGAGGAGGAGGAGGAGGAGGAGGAGGAGGAGGAGGAGGAGGAGGAGGAAGAGGAGAAGATGATGATGATGTGTAACTATACTCAATTTTCTTCAATGAGGCGCATTTGCATTGATTCGCTGTGGTGCCCTTTCAGCTCAGAAAAGTTTCCTGCTATCTGATTGGTTAGAATTATCTCGTCCAACCAATCAGCGATCAGGAGACTTTTCCAAGCTAAAAGGACACCCTTGCCAGTCGGTGCAAATCTGCCTCACTAAAAAGAATTGACTTTAGTAGTTGATAGATAACAATCAAATTACTATCACCAATAAATTATTTTCATTATAACTAAATTTTGATAAGTAGAGAAATACTGATTTAAAAGCTCAAGATAGAGACGACTGGCAAAATTTAACCAAGGCCCTTGGCGTCAATAGGCGTAGGAGGAGGAGGAGGAGTTGATGATGATGATGATGATGATGATGATGATAACTAGATTTAGCGGAAAAGTAACCAGAATAAATTAAATTCTAAGTAAAATTTTAAAGAAAAATTTCATTAGTAATACAATATGACACTACAAAATTACGACTAAGTAAAATAATAAAAATTTCTAACACAATATCCATTTTTTCAAATTAAAGGGACATGCTAATACGAAAAAAAATTCTAGGAAAATTATTAGAATATAACAAAATCAATGGTAATACAACCTGAAACTACGAATTTTAATCCAAATAAAAAAAACGAAACTTTAAGAATTTTTTATAAAATTTGAAAAATATTTTTTTCATTAGTTAAACAATCAGACACTACGAAACTAAGCAAAATACTAAAACATTCAACCATAATTTCCTTTTTTTTAATTTGAGTAACATGCTAGGCAAAAAAAAAAAAAATCGAAATTTTAAGATTTTTATTTTCTATAAAATTTGAAAAATATTTTTATCATTAGTTAAACAATCAGACACGACTAAACTAATTAATAACACGACTAAAATAATTAATATACGAAAACATTTAACCATAATTTTTTTCTTAATTTGAGAAACGTGCTAGGCCAAAAAAAAAGGAAAAAGAAAAATTTCGAAGTTCTATGAAGAGATTCTCACACTGTCCTATGTAAAATGCAGCAGCATACATCGCAGTGCGAGTCAGAAAAAGGCAAATTCGATTTGATGGGATAATATGATTTAAGAGGAAAATTGAATGCCAGTCTACCAGTGGCTGTGCCAAATACGTTTTCGAAAATAGAATGAAGAGATTCTGCGAGTGATATGAGGTCGTTTCAAGCTGGGTGCATGAGATTATAAACGAATGTATCTATAAACAATATGTATATATGTATACGATGACTATTCATTGTGCTATAGTAGCTACAAACGAATTTATCACTATAGAGACGTGAAATTCAAAATGAAAAAAAAAAAATCGATGGACAAATTTCAAGTCTAAAATCAAACCATTGTTCTCTAGTCTTGGGTAGTGCCTTAACATCTGTAACATGATCTTCCACTGGGGTACACTCAGCCACACTATTCTTTTCTATTCAATGCTGTCATATTTCTCTTCGCTATTTTTCTTAAAATTTTTATAGTTTATTTGTGAAATATCTATTTTAATGCAGTTACTGTTTTTAAAATAACATATTTTAAACTTTCATTACTCTTCGTGTAGTTTATTTCCTTGTTTCCTTTCCTCACTGGGCTATTTTTCCCTGTTGGAGCCCTTGGGCTTATAAAATCCTAGTTTTTTCCAATTAGGGCTGTAGCTAAGCTTATAATAATAATAATAATAATAATAATAATAATAATAATATAATAATAATAATAAAAGCAAGACTTTCCATGTACCCTAGTAACCACGAACTTGATGCTCCAAACAAACTTGAATATCATTCAAACGAACAATCAAAACAAAATATTTTTTATTTCCAAATTGAAACAATTTACGTAGGAAAGGACCGACTGGAATTCAGACCAGGATCCACTTAGTCTAAGTGGATTCTGATCCAGGCAATACGAAAACGAATTTGTGGGTCCTATTACGTGGGAGGACAATCAACGTCCCTTGATAATAGGTAGTCATAAGATTCTGAAGACTTTAGATAGTAGGACTTGAATAAAAGTACTATAGGGGAACCAGTTCTGGAAGCAATGTTTACGGAATGCCTTTCTGTTTGTTTATGATTTTTTTCCATTGGTAACTTATTAAAAACGTCCCTGTTTGGTGATTTGATGGGCCGGGTTCAAACCCAGCTCAAGCTCGATAGTTTCTTTTGTCTGCAACCTGATCACCCATTGGTAGCTTATTGAAAACGTCCCTGCCTGGTGATTTGATGGGCCAGGGTTCGAACCCAAATCAAGCTCAATAGTTTCTTGCAGTGTCTGCGACCTCATCACCCATTGGTAGCTCATTGAAAACGTCCCTGCCTGGTGATATGCTGGGCCGGGGTTCGAATCCAAATCAAGCTCGATAGTTTCTTGTAGTGTCTGCGACCTCAACACCCATTGGTAGCTTACTGATACGTCCCTGCGTTGTGATCAGCTGGGCCAGGGTTCGAACCCAGCTCAAGCTCGATAGTTTCTTGTAGTGTCCGCAACCTCATCAGCCTTAAGATGGGAAGTTTGGGAGAGCCTATTGGTCTACCTCCCTAGTCATCAATAGCAGTTACCTGGAGTTTCCCTGGTCCTAGATTTGGATGAGAAGGGGGCTTTGGCGCTGATCATAGGGGTATATGGTCAGTCTATTGGGCATTGTCCTTCTTGATAGGGCAATGTCTCCGTCCCTTGCCTCTGCCATTCATGAGCGACATTTATAACCATTGCCTGGCCCTCAGTGGTTCTAGTTTAGATGGAGAGAGGGCTTGGCCGCTGATTATAGGTATATACGGTCAGT
>NC_090737.1:136038129-136048037 GCF_036898095.1 Palaemon carinicauda
GAGAGAGAGAGGAGAGAGAGAGAGAGAGAGAGTTTTGCAATGTTATTATCTAACAAATATGAGAGAGAGAGAGAGGAGAGAGAGAGAGAGAGAGAGTTTGCAATGTTATTATCTAACAAATATGAGAGAGAGAGAGAGAGAGAGATAGAGAGAGAGAGAGAGAGAGAGAGTTTGCAATGTTATTATCTAACAATATGAGAGAGAGAGAGAGAAGAGAGAGAGAGAGGGCGAGTTCGCAATATTATCATCAAACAAATATGAGAGAGAGAGAGAGAGAGAGAGAGAGAGAGAGAGAATTGCAATATTATCATCAAATATTACGAGGAGAGAGAGAGAGAGAGAGAGAGAGAGAGAGAGAGAGTTTTGCAATGTTATCATCTAACAAATATATGAGAGGGAGAGAGAGAGAGGGGAGAGAGAGAGAGAGAGCGAGTTCGCAATATTATCATCAAACAAATATGAGAGAGAGAGAGAGGAGAGAGAGAAGAGAGAGAGGAATTGCAATATTATCATCAAATATTACGGAGAGAGAGAGAGAGAGTTTGTAATGTAATCATCTAACAAATATGAGAGAGAGAGAGAGAGAGAGAGAGAGAGAGAGAGAGAGAGAGTTTGTAATGTAATCATCTAACAAATATGAGGAGAGAGAGAGAGAGAGAGAGAGAGAGAGTTTTGTAATGTAATCATCTAACAAATATATGAGAGAGAGAGAGAGAGAGGAGAGAGAGAGAGAGAGAGGAATTCTACCATTGTATTCAGCACATGCTAACTATATAAGCATCAGTGTATCACCATCAAGAAGTACAAGACTTTTGTTATTCATCGAGTGCCTCTCTTGAATAAAGAACACATTCACATGCTTATGATAATGCGAGTATTAACATACTCTATCATTTTGGTATTCTTGGGACCCAACGTTACCCCACTGACCTTTGGAAGAGAATTTTCTCAATTGTATTTTATCCGATTTTGGGGGTTTAAAGGCTAGGGTAGTGTTGTCCTTAAGAGCAATGCAGTTGGATTCGATGATAATAATAATAAAAATGATAATAATAATAATAATAATAATAATAATAATAATAATAATAATAATAATAATAATAATAATAATATTATTATTATTCCTACCTATGTCAACGAAGTTCGGGGGGAGGTTATGTTTTCACCCCTGTTGTTATTATTATTATTATTATATTATTATTATTATTATATCATTATTATTATTATTATTATTACCGTCTGCCAACGAAGTTTGGAGGAGGTTATGTTTGACCCATATTATTATTATAATTATTAATAATGCCAACGAAGTTCAGAGGATGTTATGTTTTTAACCCCTGTTACTATTATTACTATTATTATTATCATTATTATTGTTATTATTATTACCTCCGCCAAAGAAGTTGGGAGGAGTTTATGTTTTCAAACACTGTTTAAGTCCGTTTGTCTGTGAACAACTTCCTGGCCCCAATTTTACTTATAGAGTAGTGAAACTTCCAGAGATCAATTGTTATATTGAGACGTGGTAGTGATTCCATTTTTGAAAGTCCTAGGTCAAAGGTCAAGGTCAAAATCGACCGAATTAGCCCTAAACCTTAACCCCAAGTTTGCACATCGTTGTCACACTTCAAATACGCCTAAGGGTGTAAATTGATTCTGGAAAAGGCAAGCTGGATTCGAGAAATTAGTGGAGGTCTGCACGCTGTTTTTTTCCAGTTATTATTATTACTATTACTAGCCAAGCTACAACCCTGATTGGAAAAGCAGAATGCTATAATTCATCATGGGGGAAAATGTACAAACTCCCTAACCATTCAGAAATGAGAATGCATTACTCATAGTTTCGTGGTATAGAATGATGGATCCCGTCCTCTAAAGAAAAAGTTCTTTGGTATGTCATTTTTTTATTTACAGTACTAAGTACAGTATGTTCAATCGATAGTAATTACCCTCGGACATAGGTGGAACTACTCAGTCCCTAGAACATGTCCCCAATACTATCATATCAAGACCAGCATAGGTTTAAAGGCTTAAAGGTCACTCATGAATGGCAGAGGCAAGGGACTGTGACATTGCCCTAGCAAGCACAACAATGCCCTAGAGACTGACCATACATAAATATGATCAGTGCCCCAGCCCCTTCTCACCAAAGCTAGGACCAGGAAGGGACTGGCAATGGGTGCTGATGACTAAGCAGATAGATCTGTAGGCTTCCTCAACACCCCACACCTTAGGTCACAAGGATGGTGAGGTTGCGGACACTAAAGAAACTATCGAATTCGAGCGTGACTCGAACCCCAGTCTGGCAATCACCAGGCAGGTATGCTTCCCTAGGTCACCACAACCCTTATATATATATATATATATACATATTATATATATATATATATATATATAAAAATATATATATATATATATATATATACATATATATACACGTTGAGATACTACCGCTAGTGTTAATATGTTCTCCGACTGTCCTGACAATACGACATTGGCTCCCTCTCTCTGGTTACGGCTCATTTTCCCTTTGCCTACACAAAAACCGAATAGTATGGCCTATTCTTTCTAAATCCTCCTCTGTGCTCATACACTTGACACAACACCGAGATTACCAAAACAATTCTTCTTCGTCTCCGAAGCGATTGCCTCCACCAAACAGCCAATGGAGAAGCCTCTGTTCCATAAACGAGAGACTTAGGGCTCCAACAGTGGCATGACCATATATGTACTGTGAGGGGGGGGGAGGGGGTTACTTAGCCTTCGCTTGTCTCTCCGCATGGGGGCTGCCATCACACGGCAAAACAATGGGACACTGATTTAATACCGGGCGCTGGATTGTACATCTGAAAAGGGTCTTGTGTGGTTGACACGAGTTCCATTTCCTAGCATTGTTGAAACATGCAAGAGTATAATAGGAGAGGAGGGAAAGGAATATTGAATGACCAATTGAAAGGTGCTTTTTTAGTAGTACAAAAATGAGACTTTATCCGCATGCATTTTAGTACAAATAAGTATTTTGTGATGAGAAGTGTGTAATAGGCATAGCAAAGAACTGAAAAAACTTTTATATGGTAAGAGAGAGAGGAGAGAGAGAGAGAGAGAGAGAGAGAGAGTGATAACCATAAGAAATAGAAAATATCTTTATGCATAGAGAGAGAGAGAGAGAGAGAGAGAGAGAGAGAGAGTGTTACAAGAATTTTTGATGTCTCAAAGACTTTTAGTCCATCTGGGGAGACTCCATTTGTTCTTGGGTGGAGCGAATTAGTATAAAACATGAGAGAGAGAGAGAGAGAGAGAGAGAGAGAGAGAGAAAGAGACACACACACGAATAACCTACATAAAATCAGCCTTATAACAATATCTCTTTCCCTCACACTTAATACACAACTCAGATCCTAACCAGATTTAGACACAGACCCAATTATCCTGTATATAGAAGCCTTGGTTTGCCCAAGGGTTTGCCAAGTACATCAGTAAAACAATATACACAATCCTCCTCCTCTTCTTCCTGAAAATATATCTTGGATACGGACACAATAACCCTTCGGTTGCATATAGACTGGAAATATTAACGCAATAGCTAGTGTGTGTGTTTGATTTAGTGTTTATTATTGATAATCTATGTCATTAGAATTCTAAGATAGTGGAATACATTATTATTATCATTATTATCATTATTACTATTATTATTTCTTGCTAAGCTACAACCTTAGTTGGAAAAGCAGAATTCTATAAGCCCAAAGGGCTCCAAGAGGGGAAAATAGCCCAGTGAGGAGAGGAAATAAGGAAATAAACAAACTACAACAGAAGTAATAAACAATAAAAATAAAATATCTTAAAAAACTGTAACAACATTAAAATAAATCTTTCATGTATAAACTATAAAAATTTATATATTTATATACATATATATATAATATATATATATATATATATATATATATATAAATATAAATAGAATAACCCACAATGTAAGAAAAATTAAGTTTATTTATCTTTCGAAGTGACCAACTCCTTTCCTCTTCAGAAAACAAGAAGAGGAAGGGAGATTGTCCCTTCGAAAGCTCAATAAATTTCATTTTTCATACATGGTGGGTTTTGTTATTTATCATAAATATACGGAAAACTTTGTATTTTAATGTATATATATATGTGTGTGTGCGTTTGTGTGAATTACTTTTGGGAGGAAACTGTGACGTCATACAAGTCCCTCCTACAGTTTCTTGGCCCAACCACAACATTGGCCTCAAGCTATAAATTGCTACAATCTTACATAAGCACAAGGCCCTGGACGGTACGGTACTGTAGATGCTATAAGAATACCTGAGGAGTTGAAGCGTCTTCCACTATCATCCAAATGGTGTTAGAATGGATGAAGACATTTAATTGTTATAAGTGAGCGATAGAAAACTGATGGTTATTAACATATTAATTATTTTCTTCATAGGAGTATGGAAAGTTCTGTGCCTTTGATTTTAGCAAGCATTTTTAGGATGAAGTTGCAAGCTTATTTTCATTTTTATTTTTTGTTTTCAGGTATTTTCATCTATGAAAAAAGATGAATTATCTGAAATTAACAATATTGCAATGCCATTTACCTAAGAAACATTTCTCACTGTTCTACCCATCGTTCAACTACATTCTATCTTGCAATAGGTGAGGGGGCGGGACATCCAATGACTAGGAGTGGAGTACAGGAGGGAGGTGGGCTTTGGCTCGGAAAGATAGAGTACAGGAGGGTCACTCGACCTTGATACAAGTGTGCAGTATCCATTGGGGGTAAAAACAAGGTCCAAGGTCCACCCCTTTACTCCTACAAGTTCACTTCCCTGTTGCACAAAGTTCCATGTAACACTCGAACTAACTCTAACATTCTAAAATGACTAAAATAATTTCTTTCTTTAAGGTTTTAGTTTTTTCTGAAGAAAAAGGGATTTTGCATATGAAAATAGCCAAAGTTCATTATAATTATTAAAATATTTATTATTTTTAATTATTATTATTATTATTGTTGTTATTATTATTATCATTATTATTATTATCATTATTTTTATTATTATTATTTTATTACTATTATTATTATTATTATCATTATTATTATCATTATTATTATTATCATTAATATTATCATTATTATTATTATCATTATCATAATTATCATTATTATTATCATCATTATTATTATCATTATAAACTAAGCTATAAGCTATACTCCCTTCAAACCCGCTTCCCTATTCCAGGAACCACATAATTACGTATTCCAGAATTCCAATACATCTCAACATTCCAGCAAGCAACATTTCATATCATGGCGTCTCTAAATGATGTAGAATTGATGTGCGGCTCTGCATGGCAACAGAAATTGAAAAAAAGAAAAATATGTATATAAATCGATATCTCGTGTTTTACGACATCTTGATGTCAAAGTTAAATAACATCAGATGTCAATTAACATCAATGAAAAGCGATCGTTACATCAATCATCGATTGTTAACATTTAAGGAATAACAATATTCTAAATGTATTCTAGTGTTTAAAGTAAATGTATTTTAGTCATGTATTTTAGGGTTTAAAGTAAATGCATTTAAGTAATGTATTTTGGAGTTTAAAGTAAATGTATTTTAGGGTTTAAGGTATATGTATTTTAAGAGCGACACTTTAAATGATTTTGAAGAGAATTCGTAAGGTATTTTAGGGTTTAAAGGCCGCTCATGAATGGCACTGGCAAGGGAGAGTGACATTGCCCTACCAACCGGGACAATGCATATATATATATATATATATATACTGTATATATAGTATATTTATATAATATCAACGGACACGGGATGGTGCTGTATTCAAATTATTATTATAATAACAATAATAACAATATTAATAATAACAATAATAATAATAACAATAATAATAATAATAACAACAATAATAATAATAACAACAACAACAACAACAACAATAAAGACCAGGATCCATTTCATAATCAGTGGGAATTTATGACGAAAGAAGCATCTTCGACGAAACGACCAAACATTCTGAGAAAATGTTGCAAAGAATAAAAAAAAAAACAGTTGCAAGGTAAGCGAGAACGAAGATTTAAGACACAATGAAAAAACTCATTCAGTTAAGGTGATCGAATGAAACTTAAAGCGTAAAATTACGAGTCTAATTTTTCAGTGTTTTTTTTTTTTATGTTTTTCGACCTGTTTGACAAGGAATCTGTCGATTCAAGTTTTTGTTTACTTTCTGGCCAAAAAAAAAAAAAAAAAAAAAAAAAAAAATTATCGGTGCTCATCATTGCTATATAATCGAGAGGATAGAGGCGCATCTTTCAAAATAACATCCAAATTAACTATTACTTCGATATACTAGCTGCTTGTTAGATTGTGAATATAACTCAAAATGTGCAGTTTTGTACTAAATGGTGTTAGATAAAGAAGGATGAACAATTTGTATAAGAAATTGTTTTGGAAAACGAATGATGAAAATAGAAATTGAACTAAGAATAATGAGAAGAGATCAATTTAACTGAAATTTTCTACAAAATCTCAGCAAACTAAATTAAAATACCGTAAGGAATGTGCTAATTCCAAAAAACTTTTTAATCAAAAATTCCGTACTCAAAATATATAACTTTCTGCAAAAATCCTAATAAAAAAATACTTGAAGGCAACTGTACTTAAATAACTGTACAAACAGAGGGATTGTAAAATACTATTTTAATCTTTTTACTGTTCTTAAAGTGTTTTAATTGTTCATTATTTCTCTTACAATTTATTTCCTTTCATAACCATGTTATTTTTCCCTGTTGGTGGAGCCCTTGGGATTATAGCATCCTGCTTTTCCAACTAGGGTTGTAGCATAGATGATGAGGATAATGATGATGATGATGAAAAAAAAAAAAAAATAATAATAATAATAATAATAAACTTTAACGTACAGTGATATGTAACCGACGAAAGAAAAGTTTGTTAATAATAATAATAATAATAATAATAATAATAATAATAATAATAGTAAGAGTGATATAAAGTGTGTTTTAACCATAATTGTATTTATATAAAAGGAAGAGAAATTAACTATTCCCTACAATTGTTTCTTAGCTAAATATCCTCGCTCTTCTTTCACCAACCTTTCCTATCAGCTTAAAAAAGGAGAAAAAAAATCCAATCGCATCTTATAATGATCTCTTAGCTATAATAAGCAGCTCTTCTAGGAGAAGGAGACTCCAAAATCAAACCATTGTTCTCTAATCTTGGGTAGTGCCATAGCCTCTGTACCATGGTCTTCCACTGTCTTGGATTAGTGTTCTCTTGCTTGAGGGTACGCTTGGCCACACTATTATATCTTGTTTCTCTTTCTCTTGTTTTATTAAAGTTTTTATAGTTTATATAGGATATATTTACTTTAATGTTATTGTTCTGAAAATAATTTATTTTTCCTCGTTTCCTTTCCTCACTGGGCTATTTTCCCTGTTGGGGCCCCTGGGCTTATAGCATCCTGCTTTTCCAACTAAGGTTGTAGCTTAGCGATTAATAATAATAATAATAATAATAATAATAATAAAGTCTAAACTCCAACGCACCCCGAAACCATTCTGTTTGTTTTAAACAGCTCGAAGTGTTTGACAAGAGGCCAATTCTGAATGGGTTCGTCGTGCAAACAAACTGGTGATAAGACGAGAGAATTCCATTACTGGCAAACAGTCAACAATTGACTTGACGCCTGTTTGCAGAATCATTTATATCTCTTCGTAACTACAAACATTGCAACTGAACTTAACAACCAATAAAGTAGTTTATTCACCAATAAAAATTAAATAAATTCTTAATAATTCTCTCTACTCTATCGACGACTTGAATGATTTATTTTTTTGTTTTGTTATCTTATCACGAAAAAAATAATCAACAATCAAAAGTCTACAATTATCCCGTTAACAAAAATTACCAGATTTTGCACTGGCGGTAATTTGCAAAAAAGAAAAAAAAAAGAAAAAAAATTCAGCGTAATAAAAGTTTGGTGAATATATATGTATATATATATATTATATATATATATATATATATATGTATATATAATACATATATATATATATATATATACTGTATATACATATATATATATATATACATATATATATATATATATATACTGTATGCACATATATATATATATATATATGTAAATATATATATATATATATATATAGTGTGCATGAGAGAGAGAGAGAGAGAGAGAGAGAAATGGCGTTTATAAAATAAGAGAATTATCTTAAACGTTACCTTCGAGCTAAAGTAATCTAACTGTAGTAAAACGAAAGTTCAAATACATTTTACATTCCCATCTCAACAGATGACAGTTATAAAAGAGATGGTCAGGATCTTCAAAGCAAATACGTCATCGAAACAATACATCAAAATTGACACATTACCTTGAGAGGCAAGACGTGGATATGTAGAACTATCAGGGAGACACTGACAGACAAACAGACAGAGAGATGAAGGGCGAAAAGCTTAATATTTCCCATAATACTAAACACTGTTTATGCTAGTAACCTTTATAACGGAAGTTATACCTAAGTAATTAATATTCCATTACGATCTTCCTTCAAAATTATTTATGCGAGATAAGGGTAGCTTATCTGTATTTAATGTTTTTATGTCCACCAGGCGGACATGAGTCTTTTTATAGTTTATGACATATTTGTTTTTGACGTTGTTAATAGTTTATATATGACGTATCTGTTTTGACATTGTTACTTTTTTTTAGAATGATCTATTGTTAATTTGTTCTCATCATTTATTTATTTCCTTATATCCTTTCCTCACTGGGCTATTTTTCCCTATTGGAGCCCCTGGGCTTATAGCATCTTGCTTTTCCAACAAGGGTTCTAGCTTGGATAGTAATAATAATAATGAAAATAATAATATTGAAGCTAGTATAGAGAGAGAGAGAGAGAGAGAGAGAGAGAGAGAGAGAGAGAGAGAGCCGTACATACAGAGATGAACATTACTTCAAATAGATTCACTGTTTATACCATTAAAATGAAAACGATAAATCTAAATGTATTTTGAAGTATTAATTCAAATTATAAAGAGGACAAGTCCATCTTGGAAAGAAGTATAAAAGGATAACTCTAATATCATTATTATTATTATTAGCTAAGCTACAACCCTGGTTGGAAAACTAAATTAGGATGCTGTAAGCCCGATTATTATTATCATTATTATTGTTATTATTATTATTATTATTATTATTACTAGCTGGGCTACAGCCATACTTGAAAAAGCAGGTTGCTATAAGCCCAATTATTATTATTATTATTATTATTATTATTATTATTATCATTATCAATATTATTATCATTACTAACTAGGTTACAACCCTAGTTGGAGAAGAAGGATGCTATAAGCCCAAGGGGAAAATAGCCCAGTGAGGAAAGGAAATAAATTGCAACATTAAAATCAATTAATCATTTTAGCTCCATTGCGAAACAGCGAAGTTTTTTTGGGGTAAAATTTAAAAAAATGCACTATTTTAACAATGGGCAAAATAAATTATGATCATGATAGCTTTTTTTTTAACAATGCTAATAAAAAAAAACATGACGTCAAAAACCGTTCGGTTACGAGCTCACACACATAAGTGGGAAAAGCTTCTTCCAAAGTCTAACATAAAGAGGGAAATATTAGAGAGAAGGAGAATGTGGAAAAGCTTCCTCCAAAGACTAAGAAAAAGAGGGAAATATTAGAGAGAAGGAAAATGTGGAAAAGCTTCCTCCAAAGACTAAGAAAAAGAGGGAAATATTAGAGAGAAGGAAAATGTGGAAAAGCTTCCTCCAAAGTCTTACATAAAGAGGGAAATATTCGAGAGGAAGGAAATATTAGAGAGGAGGAAAAGGTGGAAAA
>NC_090737.1:136048537-136051037 GCF_036898095.1 Palaemon carinicauda
AGAGAGGAGAGAGAGAGAGAGAGAGAGAGAGAGTGTTTGCAATATTATCATCAAACAAATATTACAGAGAGAGAGAGAGAGAGAGAGAGAGAGAGAGAGAGAGAGAGATTTTCTACCCTTGTATTCAGCCCATGGTAACTATATAAGCATCAGTGTATCACCATCAAGAAGTACAAGACTTTTGTATTTCATCGAGTGCCTCTCTTGAATAAAGAACACGTTCACATGCTTATGATAATGCGAATATTAACATACACTATCCTTTTGGAATACTTGGGACCCAACGTTACCCATTGACCCTTGCTAGGGAATTTTCTCAATTGTATTTTTATCCGATTTTAGGGGTTTAAAGGCTAGATAGTGTTGTTCTTATGAGCAATGCGGTTGGATTCGATGATGATGATGCTGATGATAATAATAATAATAATAATATTGTTATTGTTATTATTATTATTATCTATGCCAACGAAGTTCACAGGAGATTATGTTTTCACCCTTGTTATTATTATTATTATTATTACCAATGCCAACGAAGTTCAGAGGATGTTATGTTTTCACCCTTGTTACTATCATTATTATTATTATTATTATTATCATTATCATCATCTCTGTCAACGAAGTTTGGAGGCGGTTATGTTTTCACTCCTATTATTATCATTATTATTATTATTTTTATTATTATTATTACTAGTATTATTATTATTATTATTATTACCTCCGCCAAAGAAATTGGGAGGAGTTTATGTTTTCAAACCTGTTTGTCCGTTTATCTGTGAACTACTTCCTGGCCACGATTTTCCTTATAGAGTAATGAAACTTCCAGAGATTAATTGTTATGTTGAGACGTGGAAGTAATTCAATTTTAAAAGTCCTAGGTCAAAGGTCAAGGTCAAGGTTGACCAAATTAGCCCAAAACTTAACCTCAAGATCGCACATGGTTGTCACACAGACTTCGAATACGCCTACGGTCTAAACTGATTCTGGGAAAGGCAAGCTGATTTCGAGAAATACGCTGCCGTAGCGGAAGTCTGCACTCAAGAGTGTTTTTCTAGTTATTATTATTATTAGTCAGGTTACAACCCTGACTGGAAAAGCAGAATACTGCAACCCCATAATGAGGAAAAATGTACAAACTCCCTAACCATTCCTGAAATGAGAATCTGCATTACTCATAGTTTCGTGGTATAGAATGATGGATCCCCTACCCTAAAGAAAAAGTTCTTTGGTATGTCATTTCTTTATTTACAGTACCTAGTACAGTATGTTCAATCGATAGTAATTACCCCTGGATATAGGTGGAACTACTCAATCCCTAGAACATGTCCCCAATACTATCATATCAAGACCAGCATAGGTTTAAAGGCTTAAAGGTCACTCATGAATGGCAGAGGCAAAGGACAGTGACATTGCCCTAGCAGCACAACAATGCCCTAGAGACTGATCATACATAAATATGATCAGTGCCCCAGCCCCTTCTCCACCCAAGCTAGGCCCAGGGAGGGACAGGCAATGGCTACTGATGACTCAGCAGACAAGACCTGTAGGCTTTCCCAAACACACCAAACTTAGGTCACAATGATGGTGAGGTTGCAGACACTACAAAAAAAAATATGGAGTTTGAGTGGGATTCGAACCCCAGTCTGGCGATCACCAGACAGGGACGCTTCCAATAGGTCACTTTAACCTAATATATATACGTGTATATATATATATATATATATACACACGCGTTGAGATACTACCGCTAGAGTTGTTATGTCCTCTGACTGGCCTGACAGTACGACATTGGCTCCCTCTCTCTGATTACGGCTCATTTTCCCTTTGCCTACACAAACACCCAATAGTCTGACCTATTCTTTCTAAATTCTTCCTATATGCTCAAACACCTGACAACACTGATTACCAAACAATTCTTTTTCGTCTTCGAAGCGATTGCTCCTCCAAACAGCCAATGGAGAAGCCCTCTGTTCCAGAAACAAGAAACTTAGGGCTCCAACAGTGGCATGACCAAATATGTACTGTGAGGGAGGGGGGGGGGTTACTTAGCCTTCGCTTGTCTCTCCGCATGGGGGCTGCCATCACACGGCAAAACAATGGGACACTGATTTAATACAGGGCGCTGGATTGTACATCTGAAAAGGGTCTTGTGTGGTTGACACGAGTTCCATTTCCTTGCATTGTTGAAACATGCAAGAGTATAATAGGAGAGGAGGGAAGGAATATTGAATGACCAAATTGAAAGGGTCCTTTTTTAGTAGTACAGAAATGAGACTTTATCCGCATGCATTTTAGTACAAATAAGTATTCGTGAAGTGTGTAATAGGCATAAGAAAATAACTGGAAAAAAACTTTTAGACGAGAGAGAGAGAGAGAGAGAGAGAGAGAGAGAGAGAGAGGTATAAGAAATACAAAAATATTTCTATGCAGAGAGAGAGAGAGAGAGAGAGAGAGAGAGAGAGAGAGAGCCATAAGAAATAAAAAATATTTTTATGCACAGAGA